>NW_012267254.1:13910567-13957009 GCF_000151885.1 Dipodomys ordii | reverse complement strand
AAAAAAAAAAAAAAAAAAACACTTCAGGTGGTAATACACTATGTGCAGGGTAAAGTTTAGGTTTGACTTTACCTAAAATAAGGTGAAGGGTTACTTGGCTTTTAACAAGTCTTTTGAAAGCCTTCTAATTAAAGTAATAAAAATTAATAACTCTGTCACTAAAGATATTCATCACAAACAGCAAGAATTCACTATTTCAAGTATATTTTTCACTTGTTTGATTCAGATTAAGCATGAAAAGCTTCAGTTCAGGAATATTTTTAAATTAGTTATGGACCCTGCTGTTCCCTTAAACTCCCAATTCTACTCTCTAGCTCCAAGCAACAAGATTTCTGACAAATGGCAGTGTGAATTTTGGATTCACAGGTAGGGAAGAAGCATGTGTGGGGATAAGGTCTTTAGGTCTTGTACAAAGAGTCACATCAATTGTAGAAAAGATTGTAAATTGCAATAAGCTATCACTATTGTCATACAAATGTCTAGAATATAGTTTTAATACAACGATTTGAACTCAATGAGTGATATCAATATTAAAAATGAAACTAAAACTAAGTTTAAGTATCATCCACTTACCTCTTTAAATTCTGCTTTTAGCACACAGTGTCCAAGGGTTGATTGCCACTGGAGTTTCCTGCCACTGTGTTTACCTAGGTAAAATGTCTTGAAAATTTCCTGTAGTTTTACCATCTAAAGTACAAAATTAAGGCAACATTTTAGCTTTCCATAAAAATATCACACTCACTAATATTTTCACTTACCTATCTGCAATTTCTGAAAGTTTTAAATAATCCCAGTCACTTTATGTATGGTAATAATTTCCTAGTCACCAAATTTAATGTAATTTGTCAGTCATTATACTGATCTCTGAACCATTTAACTATTCCCTGTTATAACATTCACTTCCAGTGGCTTCTGTGCCTCCACACTATGCCAGTTCCTTTCTCTCACTGCTGCTTCTGCTCAAGTTATCATAACAGTTTCTTCTTCCGACCACTTGCCAAGTGTGTTCCTTTTCTGGGGTTAACTCAGGGCCTCAAAAAGCCTAAGCAAGAGCTGGGAACACACTCTCACCTTGAACCTTTTCAGAAGTTCTGGCTCCGTACATTTTTTCTTCTTTGCCTCTATATTCTTCTTAATGAGAGAAATCTACTTCCTGGGCTTCCAGGATCATCTCCATGGAAGACTCTCAGTATCTGCCTCCCTAACTTTAACTTTTCTAGCTATTTCCCCAGGAATTAGGATGAATTTACTCATGTACCCCTCACTCAGTAATCATGTCTCCAAGTAAAATATGGGCAAGAAAGTATTGACAAGCTGGACACCTATAGATCATGCCTGTAATCCTAGCTATTCGGGAGGCTGAGATCTGAGGATCACAGTTCAAAGCCAGCCCAGAAAGGCTGGAGACATCTCCACTTAATTACCAAAAATTTAGAAGTGAAACTGTGGCTCAAGTGGTAGAGTTAAGGAAAAATGCCCAGACCCTGAGTTCAAGTCCCAGTACATGTACCAAAAAAATACTGACAACTAGGGAGAGTGAGGGTCCTATATAAACTGGGGAAATAAGAGTTAAAGAAAGCCGGGTGCTGGTGGCTCATGTCTGTAATCCTAGCTACTCGGGAGGCTAAGATCTGAGGATCGCAGTTCAAAGCTAGCCTGGGCAGGAAAGTCCGTGAAACTCTTATCTCCAATAAACCACCAGAAAACCGGAAGTGGCGCTATAGCTCAAGTGGTAGAGCGCTTGCCTTGAACTGAAGAGCTGAGGGACAAGCGCTCAGGCCCAGAGTTCAAGCCCCACGACCAAAAAAAAAAAAAAAAGAGTTAGAGAAACTGACCCTTGATTTAGTAACCCAACATCACTCATTAACTATGAGCTAAAAAAGACTTAGAAATTTAAGTACAATGATAAAATATTAGCACTTAGTATTTTTTGTTGGTATGACTGCTAACATAAGCATTTTTAAAGCATCTATTTTTAAATGACAAGCAAAACGTATTGTGATTTCCATGCCTATATCTTAAGTCCTAAATAGCAAATCTTACCTCTGGTGGCAAATGGACTTCCATAGGCACATATGTTGGCCAATAACCCATTGTCAGGATATTCACAGTTAATTCAATATTCCCAGGAACATTCTGATTCTGCATATACTATAAAAAGATCAACACAAGCAATGAGATTGTACAATAAAGTACATATTGTTCATCTCATAATACACATTAAAGAAATTTCTAACAGGGTGCTGGTAGCTCACAGCTATAATCCTAGCTACTCAGGAAGCTGAGATCTGAGGATCACAGTTTGAAGCCAGACCAGGCAAGAAAGTCCATGAGCTTCTTATCTCCAATTAACCACCAGAAAACCATAAGTGGAGCTATGATTCAAAGCAGTACAGTGCTAGCCTTGAGCAAAAGAGCTCAGGGACAATGCCCAGGCAGACCCCATAACCAACAAAAAAAAGAAATTCCATACAAGGAACTACATGTGAATACTGATTGATCATCCTGAACATAAAAGAGTATTAAGAGGACTTTAAAGGAAGTCTACACAAAATGCACTAGAAAAGTACAGAGATTACCATTTTGATACATCTTACTATTGTTACTCTAGGCATTATTAACTTGACTAGTTTTTCACATACAGCTGAATAGGATGTCTTCTCCATTCTGCCCCCCCCCCAATGCCACCTGAAGTCCCCACTTTTGGAGACTAATATTGTGGCTTGGAACACCTTGCAGCAACCTCACCCCACAAGACAGCCCAAGTCTGAGATTTTTCACCACCTGCTTTCAGGAGGCAACCTGAAGTGGGGAAGGAAGAGGAAGGGTATGGCAAAGCTTACAAATCTTATTCTATAGCTACTACAAGATCCATGATCCTACTGACACTGATTTTTTCTTGTGTCTTTCACTTTCATTTCCCAACTTACCAATATAGTAATTAAAAAGTCATCACTAAAACTACAAAGGTGAAAAGTCTAAATTGCTATCACTATCATCAATGCTATCATTGCTCTTATTCTTTGAGACAGGGTCTTTCTCTATTTCCAAGGCTGGTCTCAAACTCCTGGATTCAAGCAATCTTCCCATTTCAACATCTCGATTACTGACACTATACATAGGTCCACATCACTATACCCAGTAATGTTATTAAATATTTCAAAACTATTTTCTATCTACATGTTTAAAATTATAAATCCAGCTGTTCATCCCCAATATCCCAAGAAACTTCATAAAACTATTTTATCACCTCTCTTTTCTCTCTTCATTAAAAGCTATGAACATGCAAATTACTGAGTGATTAGATACTAGGAAAAACACTGTTCCCACTATCTAGCTACAATATTTCTTATGTCGACTCATTTCAATAAATTTTATTTCTATGTTTCTGTTATAATGGGTGTTTACTGAGAAAAAAATCCTAAAGTAGGTCAAATACACTTACATTTCATTGATGATCTTTTTCCTTTGTTATGATTATCATTTAAGTGACTATGAAATATTTACAACAAATACAGGGATGTATAATCACCAATATAAACTCCCACAGGAGATAAATGTATTTAAGTTTGAGGAATTAAGAGTTTAACTCACTTTTACCTGTTTGAACTGAATCATGATGTCTTTAGAAAGTTCCATGTCTTTAAACATTCCTTCAAGTTTGCTGGTGAAAGCAGCTCCACATTCTATTAAAAATGTTTGTACATTTATGGCATTTTTTGGTAGAGAAACAAAGAATTTTAAATGGGAAACTTACTTTAGCATGAAATATGATCTATAACTATTTATAATAAAAAGAACTCTTTATCCACAATATATGCCCCACTACTCCTGTAACTCCTTAGTCTGGCAGTAATCTCATCTACTATACAGATGTAAGATAAAATTTTAGACAAACAAAAATTAAGAATAAGCTGGACGTCGGTGGCTTACACCTGTAATCCTAGCTGGTCAGGAGGCTGAGATCTGAGGATTGTGGTTCGAAGCCAACCTGAGCAGAAAAGTTCCTGTGTGACTCTTATTTCCAATTAACCACTCAAAAAACTGGAAGTGGTGCTGTAGCTCAAAGTGATAGAGAGCTATCCTTGAGCAAAAAAGCTAAAAGAAAGCACTCAGGCCCTGAGTTTAATCCCTATGACTGACCAGAAAAATCAAGAATAATGTTCTAGTTTAAAAGGGCAACAGCTCTGGACATAATAAATCAGAAACCCCATGAGCTTGCTCAATTGTACTTGTATCACTTATACATAAAATGATTGACAAAAAAGGCAATCAAGGAAAAAAGAAACGGCAAGTTAACATTTTCCCCAGATACCAAGAAAAGCTGGACACTGGTGGTTCATACTTGTAACCCTAACTACTAAGATCTGAAGGTCCCTGTTGAAAGCCAGCCCAGGTGAATACATCTGAGAGATTCTTTTCTCCAATTAACCAGCAAAAAGCTGGAAGTGAAGTTGTGGCTCAAGTAGCAAAGCACTAGCCTTAGGCAAAAATACCCAGGGACAAGCCAGGTGCTGGTGGCTCTTGCCTGTAATCCTAGCTACTCAGGAGGATGAGATCTGATGATCGAGGTTCAAAGCCAGCCAGGAAAGTTCCTGAGACTGTTATCTCCAATTAGCCACCAGAAAACCAGATGTGGCACTGTGGCTCAAGTGGTAGGGCACTTGCCTTGAGCTGAAGACCTGAAGGACAGAGCCCAAGCCCAGAGTTCAAGCCCCACAACTGAAAAATAAACCACTCTGGGAGAGGCTGGGAAGGTGGCTCAGTGGTAAAGTGCTTGCCTTGCATGTATGAGGACCTGGGTTCAATTCCTCAGCATCACATAAGCAGAAAAAGCAGAAGTGGAGCTGTAGTTCAAGTGATAGAGCGCTAGCCTTGAGCTGAAGAGCTGAGGGACAGTGCCCAGGCCCAGAGTTCTGGCCCCACAACTGAAAAAACCCCAAAACACTCAGGGACATTGTCCAAGCCCTGAGTTTTAAGCTCTAGGACCAGCACACTCACACAAAAAGGAATCAAAGAAAAGAGGGCTGGGAGTATACATAAAGTGGTAAAGCACCTGCCTAGTAGGCTTGAGACTCTGAATTCAAACCCAAGTACCACCAAAAGAAGAAAAAGAAAGAAATCAAAGAAAAAAATAAGAGAATGGAACATACCATGCTTAAGTTTGGACAGCATTGATTTTTCAGCATCTACAGATGCACTCTTCCCAACTAACAGGCGTTTGGCTAAATCTTTCTTATAGAAGGCCTCAAAAACATCCTTGCCTATATAAGTAATAAATATAACACACAATTTAAGTGTTGACAAAATGACTGTGAAGGACTTAATTATTTCAATTTATATATGTTGTATGAGTTTTTTAAATTCAAAAACATAAAAAAGGTCCAGCTCATGGGAGATATTTCCAAAGTTCTTTACTATAAAGAATTAAAGCTACATTAACTGTTCTTAGAAAAGCTTTTGTCAACTAGTAGCATTAGCACCAAAACTCATAGATTAACATAAACAGCAAAAGTCTAGATTCTTTATTGTGAAAAGTCAAAGCACAAGACCATTAAGTAATATTCCTCCAGTATTCCCAATTAATTAAGCAAGGAATAAAATACAATTTTAAATGTCTAATCTACAAATAGTCTCTCCAGGCTACATATACTTGCTATTTGTCAGTGTTTTGTTTTAAAATGTCGGGGAAGGGGGGGAGGGAGGGCTTGGGTAGGTGGGGAGGGAAGTGATGGGGGGGGGAATCAAAGGAGGAGGTAACAATGCTCAATAGGAAATGTACTCATTACCCTATTCATGTAACTGTAACCCCTCTGTACAGTATATTTACAATAAATATATATATATATAAAAGAAGAATATTAAAACTGTAATAACTACTTACCATAGATAAATCTAAATATGATCATGATTTTATCCAACATTTTCTCAAGTTCTTCATCTGTAGCTTCCTTGTTTCCTGCACGAAGCTTTGAGTCCACATACTTAGCTAAAATGAGAAAGTTTATTGTTTAGTAACCATCAATATCCACAAGGCACTGAGCAGTACACAAACTCAAGTAGGAGTATAATACACTGTTTTCTGTGCTTAGATGTTTGCATGTACGTGCATATGTACATACGCATACATGTGTGCATACATATTTGCTTTATTTTTATCTTTAAGTAGTTGCACAAAGGGGTTTCAATTCAGTAAATCACTTTATAAGTACTATGTATCTTGACCAATGCCACTGCTTCTACTGTTCTCCCCTATCTTTCCCAACCCCATCCATACCCTCAAGTTCCATTTTTCACATGTGTACATTGAATATAACAACTGTACTCATCCACCCTTTCTCTCTCACAGAGCGATAAATAGCAGAGCCAAAAACTCAAACCTTAGTCTTCTGACTCCAGATTGACTATATTTTTGCTATCATAATATTTATTAAATGGAGTATGGCCAGGAACTGCTGGCTATCATCTATATTTCTAACAACTCAGTAAACTGAGATCTTAGAATTGCAGTTCAAAGCCAGTCTGGGCAGGAAAGCCCATGAGACACTTACTCCCAACAAATTACTCCTAAAAATGCCAAAAGTGGAGCTGTGGCTCAAATGGTAAAGTTTTAGCCTTTTGAGCAAAAAGATCAGGGACAGGGCCCAAGTCCCAAGTTCAAGTACCAGGACCAACAGCAACAGCAACAAAAAAAATGGAGTATATACTGGGTGCTGGTAGCTCACATGCATAAAAATCCTAGCTATTCAGGAGGCTGAAATCTTACAATTACTGTTCAAAGCTAGCCTGGGCATGAAAGTTTGTGAAACTCTTCAGCTCATCACCAAAAAGTCCAAAGTAGAGTTAGGGCTCAAGTGGTAGAGCAATGTCCTTAAGTAAAAAGATCAGGGACAGCACCCAGGCCCTGGTGGTTCATGCCTGCAATCCTTGCTACTACTCAGGAGGCTGAAATTTGAGGATTGCACACAGTTCGAAGCCAGCCTAAAGTCCATGAGCCTCTTATCTGCAATTAACCACTAGAGAACCGGAAGTGGTGCTGTGGCTCTAAGTAGCAGGGTGCTAGCTTTCAGCAAAAAAGTTCAGGGATAGTGCCCAGGCACTGAGTTCAAGCTCCATGACTGAAAAAAAAATGGAGCACAGAAACCCAATGAGGGAAGTTGCATATAGTGGGAGTAATCAAAGCCACCAAGATCTGGGGTATCTTTGGTACTTTCCATTTTACATTCATTGTAAATATTCTTACCAATTATATTCTTAATTTTTATTTTGAGACAAAATCTCTCACCATCTAGCCCAGCCAACCTTCAAACTAAGGATCCTTCTGGCTCAATCTCCTGAGTGTTGGGATCACAGACATGTGGCACCAAGCTCTGCTAAAATTAACTTTTATTGAAATAAATCAGATACAGAGTAGAAGGTAAAATCTGCAAAACTTTATTTTTTGCAAGTATTGGACTTTAAACTCAGAGCCTAGGCACAGTCCCTGAGCTTTTTTTGCTAAAGATTAGCACTCTCCCACTTGAGCCACAGTGCTATTTCCAGTTTTTTCTGTTTATGTGGTATTGAGGAATTGAACCCAGGGTTTCATGCATGGTAGGCAAGCACTCTACCACTAAGCCCCATTCCCAGCCTCTGCAGAACTTTTAAAAGATAAACAGATTTCAACAAAATTTCATCATTTTGACAGGGGAGCCTAGAACTTTCCAGTATATAAGTAGACTCAGACAATTACATTCATTTTCATTCAGTAATTTCATGCTTTCTTACAGCTTGATGTACCTCTAGAAACAACACCCTACCCCAATTCTAAGTCACAATGGCTTAGAAAAAGGATAACCTAGTTTACTGTCAAAGTAAATAGAGTCCAATGTACTTCTGACAAAGAAGGTATGCCATGTTTGTATGTGGCTTTGAGATGTTCTTTAGCTTGAATAACTTTATTCTTTACATTCGTGTCCTGAGAGATACTTTGGAGGGGGATATTACTAGATAAGCAACCCCAAATAAAGCTAAATTATAACCTTGCCAAATTTCAGACTTTAAGATTTTTTTTAACAAAAGAACACTAGATTATCACAAAAGGACTGAAAAACATACCTATAAGTTCAGCAGGTTTATTTGGTCTTTTGTTAATGAATGTTTCAAATGCCTCTTTCATGGCATTGATAAATTTTTCATTCTTCAGAAAGCAGATATCAATTATATGGTCAACTTTATCTTTAAAATCCAGCAATTCTTGAACCATGGTTTTATCTTTTTCAGGATTAATAACAATAGTACTCCCAAAAGCCTAAAAATAAAAAATGGCTCTTTTACTAAAACTGATTATCTTAAGTGAAAACTACCCAAAATCATAGTGTAAGTTGCCATGTATATTTGAAGAACCTAAAATATTAGATGTTTCTGAAATGAGGAAAATATCAAAAGTGATACCATTAATCTATAATTACAAAACTAGTAAGAATGACCACCAAGGAGAAAATATCCTACAAGGGTGTTATTGGAAGTTTCTAAGATCTTTTCCTTATAAATAAGGCATCTATGAAAATTGTTTTGGGCTAGTAAATTGGCTTGAACTCAGAGCCTTGAGTTTTGCTTAGCTTTTTGTTCAAGGCTGGTGCTGTACCACTTGAACCATACCCCCAGACTGGTGCATGCACATATGCACATGCAAACACACATACACACAAACCAACAAATAAGTTAAATAAATAAGTAAAATACAAATAAACAGGTGAGTGTCAGTGGTTCACACCTAAAATCCTGAACTGAAGAGGCTGAGATCTGAGGATAGCATTAGAAGCCAGCCTGGACAGGAAAGTCCATAAGATGCATATCTTCTTTTTTCTTTTTTTGGTCTGGTTGTGGGGCCTGAACTCTGGGCCTGGGTGCTGTCCCTCAGCTCTTCAGCTCAAGGCTAGCACTCTACCACTTGAGCCACAGCGCCACTTCTGGCTTTTTTTTCTTTTTGCTTATATGGTGCTGAGGAATCGAACCCAGGGCCTTGAGCATGCAAGGCAAGCGCTCTACCACTGAGCCAACTTCCCAGCCCAAGATGCATATCTTCAATAAACTAATTTTTTTTTAAAGCCAGATGTGGAACTGTGTGACTCAAGTGAGAGAGCCCGAGCCTTGAGCACAAAAGCTCATGGACAGCACTTAGGCCCTGAGTTCAAGCTCCAGGATAACACAAATAAATAAATTGGGATTTTAGAAGAAATGCTTAAATGCTTTTCTGGGTATGTGAACTGGGTACATAAAACATAAACCATTAAAGAAAAACTGACAGTTAAATTGTTAATACCTTGATGTATTCAATCCACTGTTGCAAGAGAACCTGAACTCCACCTCGAACTCGGCTAAAGAGCTGATATAGGAGAGATAAATCTTGAATTCGGTTTTCATCAAGGAGGTTATTTAAACCTGAATTTTGAGAGATTTTGGCATTAAAATACAGTAGACATACAAGTGAAAAAATTGTACCTGCTTTAATGAAATTTAAAATTGTTAATGTGATATTATTGGTTTGACCTATAAATGGTCTGTATGTAAATTAGAATATAGACATTTCCTTTAAATTAAACCCAAACTGACCACTTTTCTGAGTGAAAATTATTATGATTATTTTGGTTACTATGAAAATAGTAAAGTGCAATAACCTCAAAAAAATAAAGTATCTAGGAATTAACCTAACCAAAGATGTAAAGGGTCTATTTCATGAAAACTATAAAAGCCTAAAAAAGGAATCATAGAGAGTACCAGGAAATGGAAAGACCTCCCATGTTCCTGGATAGGCAGAATTAATGTAGTGAAAATGGCCATACTGCCAAAATTGATATACACACTCAATGCAATTCCCATTAAAATCCCAATGACATACTCTAGTGAAATAGAGAAAACACTCCAAAAGTTCATATGGAACAACAAAAGACCTAGAATAGCCAAAGAAATTCTAGGCAAAAGAAACAACGCAGGAGGAATCACGATACTGGATTTCAAGCTCTACTATAGAGCCATAATAACAAAGACAGCTTAGTTCTGGCACAAAAAGAGACCTGAAGACCAATGGAACAGATTAAAGGACCCAGAAATAAAGCCACATATGTTGATATTTGAGAAAGGCACCAAAGACATACAGTGGAAGAATCATAACCTGGTCAACTACTGGTGCTGGGAAAACTGGGTGGCCACATGGAAAAAACTGAAAGTGAACCCTAGCCTGTCACCATGCACTAACATAATCCCAAAATGGATTAAAGACCTTCACATCAAACCTGAAACTCTGAAACTACTACAGGACAGATAGAATAGAAGAGACATTTGAACTTATAGGCATAGGAAGGAACTTCCTGAACAGAGTCCCAGGGTCACAACAAACTGAAGAGAGACTCGATAAATGGGACTACCTTAAAATAAAGTTTCTGCACAGATAAAGAAATAGCAACCAAACTTGAAAGAAAGCCCACTAATTGGGAAAAAAATATTTACCAGCAATATATCAGACAAGGGCCTAATATCCATTATATACAGGGAACTCAAGAAACTAACCCCTCACAAATCTTACAAACCGATCATGAAATGGGTAAGGGAACTAAAGAGAGACTTCTCAGAAGAGATAAAAATGGCAAAGAAACACATGAGGAAATGTTCATCATCCCTGGCTGTAAAGGAAATGCAAATAAAAACAACACTGAGATACCACCTTACCTCAGTCAGAATGGCCCACACCCTAAATTCGACCAACAACAAATGCTGGAGGGGATGCAGAGAAAGAGGAATCCTACTGCATTGCTGGTGGGAATGTACACTAATACAACCACTTTGGAAAGCAGTCTGGAGGTACTTCAGAAAGCTAAATATAGACCTTCCCTATGACCCAGCCATACCACTCCTAGGCATCTACCCTGAACAACAGGAACCAGTATACAAAGACACATGCACCTCCACGTTTATTGCAGCACTGTTCACAATAGTCAAGATTTGGAAACAATCCAGATGCCTCACTACTGATGAGTGGATCCAAAAATTGTGGTGCCTATATACAATGGAATATTATGTAGCCATTTAGAGGACAAAACTATGGCATTTGCAGGAAATGGATTGAAATTATTTTGAGTGAAGTAAGCCAAGAACAAAGAGACAAATGGCACATGGTCTCACTGATATATAGATGCTAAAGCCAAAATGCAAGAAGATATGACAAAGTAAACAGGACTGCCACCTATTTTGTCATATCATTGCTAAATGACTCCATGTTCTTGACCATATATATGGTAGATATATGCATGCAACAGAGGAAAGCCAGGAGGAAGAACAGAATAAGTGGGAAACGAACCACATGCAACAAAGGGGCCCATCAGCTGCACTGGACATAGAAGAAAAAGAACTAAGCAACCCAAAGACAGTGATGGGAAGGGAGGAATGAGAGGGAAAGAAAGAACAGCCTACACTAAGCAAAAGGAAAGAAATGTAATCATCACCTGATGTGGAAGAAATTATTTGTATTGTCAAAGCTCATATAATTCACAAACTTTATAGACCATGATAATGACAATGTGCCTTGTGAAGGTTAAAATGTGTTTGTAACTTTAACTAAGTATCGCTATTCCACAATAATGTGAAACATGTGAAATTTATGTAATCACCTAATCTCAATTAAAAAAAAAAGTGGCAAAAGGGATGGGTTAGGAGCAATGGGTGACAATGTTGTCAGACACCTTGTACTCATATACTGTTTTGTAGAATGGGAACTTCTTTGTATAATTACTTAAAGATATTAATAATAATAAAATGTAAAATGTAAAAAAAGAAAAAAAAGACAACTCAAAAAAAATAATAAAGTGGCACTGTGGCTGAAGTGGTAAAGTGCTCGCCTTGAGCTGAAGAGCTGAGGGACAGCGCCCAGGCCCAGAGTTCAAGTCCCACAACTGACAAAAAAAAAAGAAAGAAAACAATGAAGTAGACGCAATAGCTGACTCCTGTAATCCTAGGTACTTGGAGACAAAGATTAAGGGGATTAAATTTCAAAGCTGGCTAAGCCAAAAAGTCTGTGAAACTCCACCTCAGCCAATATAAAAATGAGCATAGCAGTGCTGTACACCTGTCATCCTAAATACACAGGAAGCATAAATAAGAGTTAACTGAGGTTCAGGTCATCTTGGGAAAAAATGGAAATTCTATTTGAAAAGTTACAAAGGAAAAAAAGTTGGAAGTGGGGCTCAAGTTGTAGAGTGCCAACCTTGAATGAAAAGAACAAGCAAGAGCATAAGGCTCCAAGGTCCAGACCCAGTACCAGTACAAGAAAAGAAAAAGTTAGCTGAATTACTGTTTGTGTCATTTACATGATGGACTAGATATATAAACCAATGTTTAAAATCTGGCTTACATAAATTTTCATTTCAAATATACATATGCAGGGCCACATTATAATTAGCACTAGTATATGTACTTATATTTTTGAGTATTGAATATGGACTATGATAAACCAAAAGCCATACATAAATAGGGGAATTTAACTGTTCTAATATATCTGATTTCCCAAACAAAATAGTAATTGGACTACATTAAATTTCTAACTATATCACTTAAAAGAAAATGTTGTTGGCAACATTTTGCCTATTTATATCATTGTTAAATTAAAATTCTGGGTATGCCATAAAAACATCTAGAATTAGGGCTGGGAAGGCAGCTCAGTGGTAAGAGTGCTTGCCTTCCATGCATGAGGCCCTGGGTTCAATTCCTCAGCACCACATAAGAAGAAAATGCCAGAAGTGGCGCTGTGGCTCAAGTGATAGAGCACTAGCATTGAGCTGAAGAACTGAGGGACAGTGTCCAGGCCCAGAGTTCAGGCCCCACAACCAGAAAACAAAAAACAAAAATAAACATCTAGGATTAATAGAAGTGCTTGGCTATATAGTCTAAGAATAAAAGAAAACATACAAAAGAAAAAAAACTTGCAAAAGGAATGACTTTCCTTACTTTAGTCTTCATACATAAAGATTCCCAAATTTCCAGTTTTCATGTTTTGTAGTGCTGGGGATAACTCTGGGCATGTGCTCTTATCATTAAGCCACACCCTCAGGGCCTTTAGTGTTTCTTTATTGGTACCAGTGAACTCTTCTCAATTCCTCTTTCACTTAAGGAAACTAGTACCTCCAGAAAATTTTCAACGTTGAATAGGGGAAAGGGTTGTCTATTCTCAGAAATGTAGCTCTCAAGCTTTTAAAATGGCTAAGTGTTTACAATTCCCTACTCAGTTTGTAATTAACATTAAAAATACATTATTGGCAAATTGCCAATTACCTTTCTGAAGAATTGCTGTTAAGTGTTCACCTAGAAGTTGCTTTTCAACAGTAGCAATTAATGATTTCCTACAAGGGAAAAAAATTTAAAATGATTGACATTGGCTTCCCTGAAAATCAAAGCCTCTTATGAGGAAAAAAAAAATCAAACAGTTCATTATATTTATGCTAATTTTGATGTTTCCCATCCAATGTGCCAAATTAACTGTGTTCAATTACTTTACTTTATGCACAGAAGAAGAAAAACAGTGTATTTCAAAATTAGATTTAGTAAATATCTCCATGATCTTGCTGTGGCTGTTTTTTTTCCAAGTTTCTCTTTTTATTACAAAAGTAAATAAGTTATCTATGCTGTTTACTGCAACTCCCTGAGAATATTTAGGGAAAGTACAGAAAGTTTCTCCTGTGAACACCCTAAATACTTAAAAGATCACATCAGCCTTTAACATCATTTTAAATTACAATTTAAACACATACGACCAACAATCAAATCCTTGATCAAATCCAGTTAACTAGAGAAAATAATTACTTGAAATTTGTATTTATAAAAACAACAGTTAAAAATCTAAATCACACCTGAAAAGTATTTTTAACATGTTTAAGATACCTAAAATGCCTTAAGAGATTTCCTAACAGTTTTAAAGTATTAGGCTGAGCATGTAATACTTACTGGGTGGTCTGATCTAAGTAAGTAATAAGTCTGTCTGCTTCTTCTTCTAGACGTTTGTTAACATGATGAAGATACTCAGGAACCTACAAAGATAGTTTTTTATATTATTGTTTTCCGCCCCTTAAATCATTCAGAAAATGTCAAGTCCAAAAGATCCTGGGAGCAGCCCTGTCAAACTGTGACAGGGGTGAATCATATGTAAAATTATAGGTAGAGTTTATGATCCAGAATTCTGGCCTTTAAGAAGAGAGAAAAGAAAGGAGCACCTAAGTGAGAGAAAAGCAGCATAATGTTGGGAAGATAAATGTATAGGGAAGTTTATATTCTACAATGTAAGGTCTATTGTTAGAGAAAGTGGACTTATTAAACATGACTTTTAAATACCTCTCTTTCTTGCATTAACTTTTGGCCTTCAGCTGCATAGAGCCTGTTAGTTTCTTCCAAAAATCGCTGTTCAAAAGAATCTTGATAAATCTGGCAGCAGGGAGCAAAATGAAGTTCATTTATTCAACAAATATTTATTGAATGTCTTCTATATGAAAAACACTATGAATGTGGGTACTAAATCATATCTATAGGCAGTGAAATAACTTACTTGCAAATCAGAAAGCATGCTTAAAAGGCTTCGGAGTAAACTTCTATCAATTGCTTCACCATTCCTCTCCCTCTCAATCAAGAGAAGAATGCCATCAATTGTCTTATTCTGGACTTTTTGATCACTTATAATATGAGCCCTAAATAATTCTAGTCCCATGTCCCTAAAATTAAAAAAAAGTAAATTAATTGACAATACCATTTCTGAATAGCCTTGCTTAACTTCTTACACATTAATTAGGATTCTAGGCTTCAAAGGAAAAATTGTAAAAAGTTAAATCCATATTAAATTTTGAAAAACATTATTAAACATACAGAAAACTCATTTTTGTCTTTAATGAAAACTAAATTCCTGTCTTCCTCCATAATTAAGTTTTTATTATTTCCTCTGGTGGAGGAAATTATATTATCTCCTGATAACATTTGATTTCACCAAGTCAAGAAACAATATTAATTCAAAAAAGCAGGGCATTGTGGTACATATTTGTAATCTCAGCATTCAAGAAGCTGAGGCAGGAGTATTGTGAATTTGAGGCCAGCCTGGACTACATAGTCAATGTCAGGTAAACCTGATCTACATAATGAGACCTTGTTTCAAGAAACAAAGAATTAGTTCAAACACAAAACTATTTTCACTGTACTGGCATATTTAGTCACTCACTAATGGACTTCAGTACTACAAAATCAGATTACGACTACAGATAATTAGGCACATGGTATGGGAGTTTACCATATCACTTTTGTGTGCACATCAATTTTTCTATATACTATTATTAGAAGAAAACAATTGAAGTCTTGATGATCAGTAGCAATTCACTCACAGACATTCCAGCACAAGTGTTAATCTTGCCTAGCAAGAAAAATTGCTTCATATCTTAGTATTCACTAAGGAAAAGTTAGCCATCTTCAGTATTAGCATATGTAAGAGCCAAAGGTGAATTTGTAGGATATTGTAGTATGACTTGCTCTTTCATGATTGTAATTAAGTTAATTTGTAACAAATCTTCTCAATTTTCTAGCATCCTTACCAAATGGAAGGTAGCATTGAATTCTGAAGAACATAAGTTCTATCCAGAAACAAAAAAATGCTTCTAATCATTATCTGTAAAATAAAAGAAATTAAACAAGTTTTATATTTTGTGAAATTGAAATACTTGCTCTCAATAGAAGAAAAAAAATGAGTTTTATACTAGACTCTGAAGATCCAACATACACATAAACATATTTATCTGAAAATAAATAATCCTTGTTGAGGTGTCTAGCAAAGAAACACAATAGTCCCCTGACTTCTCTGCTACTTAAGAAATAATTGGAGAGCTGGGAAGGTGGCTCAGTGGTAGAGCGCTTGCCTTGCATGCATGAGGCCCTGGATTTGATTCCTCAGAACCACATAAGCAGAAAATGCCAGAAGTAGCGCTGTGGCTTAAGTGGTAGAGAACTAGCCTTGAGGTGAAGAGTTGAGGGCCAGCGCTCAGGCCCAGAGTTCAGGCTCCAGGACAGACAAAAAAGAAAAAGAAAAAGAAGTAATTGAAAGTATGAAAAGGGAATCAAGCTAGGTGCTGGTGGCTCACACCTATAATCATAGCTATTTAGGAGGCTCAGATCTGAGGATCGTGGTTGGAACCCAGCCCAGGCAGGAAAGTCCAAGAGACTCTTATTTCCAATAAATCACCAAAAAAAGCCAGCAGTGGAGCTGTAGTGCAAGTGGTAAAGCACTAGCCTTGAGCAAAAGAAGCTCAGGGTCAGCACCCAGGCCCAGTGTTCATGTCCCAGAACAAAAAAAGAGAGACTCAAGGATACTATACTTGTTATACAGAGCATCATAGCAATTTAGAAGCCAACTGGTACAGATAAAAGGTAGCAATTTAGAAGCCAATTGGTACAGATAAAAGGTAGTTCTAAATTAAATATTTCAAATATGAATTAATACAAATAGCAAATTTTGAGAGCAATTCACTTACAATCAAATATTTAAAAATTCAAAACTTTTTTCATCAAAATTGTCATATTAAAGTATAATAGCTATTTAATGTTTTAATTAGTGCAGTGGAATTGAAAATAAAAGAAAAAAAGGGAATCAAGGGCACACATACACTTCTTTAGCAACAGGGCTAGTAGATAAAAATGTCTTAAATTGTACCTGTGGCATATTGAGAATATATTTTAAGATTTTAATTTATGCTAAATACTGGTGGTTCACAATACAGTCTTCAGTACTCAAAAGGCTGAGCTCTTCAGATCAAAGTTCAAAACAGGCCCAGACAGAAAAGTTCTTTAGACTCTGTAAGTGTCTCTCTGTATCGTCCTTCCAGAGTATCCATACTCTGAGTGTGCCCCTGCCCTTCTGCTTCCTTTGCATCTGTTTGTCTGCTTATTTGCTTGCTTAGTTAATCAATAAAGCTCTGCCAAGTTTTCTTACAAAAAAAAGTCCTCCAGAATCTATCTCTAATTAACCAGTAAAATGCTGGATTGGAGGCATGGTTCAGGTCTAGAATTCCAATGCTAGAGAGAAAAGGCTGATGTGAGAACATGAGGCCTTAAGTTCAAGCCCCAGTACTAGCACAAAAAATTCAACTTATAAGAAATAAACTAATGTCAGAGTAGAAAAAAAAGATTTTGATCTGAATAAATTTAAAATACCATAATATTGAGCTAGGCATCAGTAGCTCACACCTGTAATCCTAGCTTATCAGGAAGATGAGATATGAGAATGACAGTTCAAAGACAGCCTCTGAGATTCTTATCTCCATTAATCACAAAAAAAAGCCAGAAGTATGGCTGTGGCTGAAGAAGGTAGAGAACTAGCTTGAGAAAAAAAAAGAAAGAAAGAAACAATGAAACAAACAAAAAAATGAGCTCAGGGACAGTGTCAGTCCCTGAGTTGAAAATCCAGGTGCGAGGGGGGGGGCCTGAGAAGGTGGCTCAGTGGTAGAGTGCTTGCCTCGCATGCATGAGGCCCTGGGTTCGATTCCTCAGCACCACATAAGCAGAAAAAAGAGCCGGAAGTGGCGCTGTGGCTCAAGTGGTAGAGTGCTAGCCTTGAGATGGAGAGCTGAGGGACAGCGCCCAGGCCAGAGTTCAGGCCCCACGACCAGATCCCCCTGCCCCCCCCCAAAAAGTGGCTACCACGGGGCTGCTCAAGGTGTCCAAGGACAAGTCGGCTCTCAAGTTCATCAAGTTCATGGAATTTACATCCATGTCCAAGAGAAACTGGGAGAAGCAGACTAGAGACCCTGTCCCCAAATAAACCTTTGTTCATGTTAAAAAACAAAAATAAAATCTAAGGTACTTTCAGAGGCAATCAAACAGTAGATAAGAGATAGCCTTTAAAACTGACTGAATGGACTGAGTGTTACTTAAGTGATAGAATGCTTGCCTAGCAAATATAAGGCCCTAAAAAGAAAATAATTAAAAAGAAAATAAAGGGGCTGGGAAGGTGGCTCAGTGGTAGAGTGCTTGCCTTGCATGCATGAGGCCCTGGGTTCGATTCCTCAGTACCACATAAGCAAAAAGCCGGAAGTGGTGCTGTGGCTCAAGTGGTGGAGCACTAGCCTTGAGCTGAAGAGCTGAGGGACAGTGCCCAGGCCAGAGTTCAGGCCCCACGACCGGACCCCCCCCCAAAAAGAAAAAGAAAATAAAGACTGGCAAAGTGCAACTTTTTAATGATGTAGTTTTTAATTATTTAATTTTAATTTAATTTTATTTTTTGTTAGTCCCAGAACTTGAACTGTGATCCTGAGCATTGTCTCAGACTCTTGTGCTCAAGGCTACCGCTCTACCACAGAAGCCACAGCTCCACTTCCCACATTTTTTTTCTTTGTGGTTAATTGGAGGTTAAAGTATCGAGGACTTTCTTGCCCAGGCTGGCTTTAAGCCCTGATCTTCAGATCTCAGCCTCCAGAGAGAGTAGCTAAGATTATAGATGTGAGTCACCAGCACCAGGCTACAAGGCTTTTATAAGTAACATTCCTATACTTGATTATTTTTTAGCTACCAAGTCTAAGCTGAAATATACTATTTTTTATTGGGGGGGGTCCGGTCGTGGGGCTGAACTCTGGGCCTGGGTGCTGTCCCTCAGGTCTTCAGCTCAAGGCTAGCACTCTACCACTTGAGCCACAACACCACTTCCGGTTTTTTTTTCTGCTTATGTGGTGCTGAGGAATCGAACCCAGGGCCTCAAGCATGCAAGGCAAGCTTGCTCTACCACTGAGCCACCTTCCCTGCCCCTATAATATTATTTTTAACTTACCATTTGCCTACAATGGTTTTGCCAGCATCTGTCAATCTTCTTTAGAAAAAGAACACTATCCAATGAATCCATAGTGTATGTTAAGGATATTTTAAAATGTTTAGTACAAGTAATATATGCAATATAAGCATATTTATCACAAACACAAAAAATTCTTTACATTAAATAAAACAATAACAACTAAAGAACAAAAGGTATTTCTTAAAATGCAAAAAAATTACGGTCTCTCACTAAGGCACCTTTAAAAATCAGTCCTACCATTACCTGACTTATGTAACTGCAATCCCTCTGTACATCACCTATATGATAATTAAATTTTTGAAATAAGTCTTACACATAATTGAGCATAACATCTTCGGTTTATCATTTTCTTACAAATTTGCTAGTACAAAATGGTAACAATAAGAGGAAATTTTACTTACATATGACAGATATATTTGAACTCTAATGCTAAAAAGTAAAAGAAAATTCTCTAAAATGCAAAGAACAAAAATGATTAATGTACAAAATAGACATTCCACTTCAAGCTGGGTTAAACAGTGAGGGGAAGGGAGAAGGAGAAGATAAGAATGTAAGATATTTTGTTTTTGAAAGGATATTCTCTGAACTGATGAATCTGCGCTTTGATGTGATCTTCACAAATCTGCCTCAGCTGTTTATACAGATTTGCAGAAATCTTGTAAGAACAAAGATTTTCTACAGCCTACAAAATAAAATATAGAATAAAACATAGAATTTCTTAGGGAGAGGGTAAGAAGTGTTTCTCAATTATCTACAAGAACTTCCTAGTTTGTTGATATTTCTGTAATACTAGCTTATTAAAAGTAATTATTCATTGGACACTGGTAGGTCATGCCTGTAATCCTAGCTACTCAGGAGGTTGAGATCTGAGGATTATGGTTCAAAGCTAGCCTGGGAAGGAAAAGTCCAAGAGACTATTATCTCCAATTAACCACCAGAAAACCAGAAGTAGAGCTGTGGCTCAACTTGTAGAGCTCTGCCCTGGAGCAAAAGAGTTCAGGGACAACACCCAGGCCCTGAGCTCAAGCCAGCCCCACAACCAACCAAAAAAAAAAATAGTTATTCACTAAGCTACTCACTAAGCTGATCCATGAAGATCACAAATTGGAGGCCACCATGAGCAACTTAGAAGTCAATCTCAACACAAGCTAAGATAAACTTATCAATGTAAGGGGGTGGGAAGGTGGCTCAGTGGTAGAGTTCTGCCTTGCATGCATGAGGCCCTGGGTTCAATTCCTCAGCACTACATAAGCAGAAAAAGACATAAGTGGTGCTGTGGCCCAAGTGGTAGAGCACTAGCCTTGAGCTGAAGAGCTGAGGGACAGCGCCCAGGCCCAGAGTTTAGGCCCCACAACCAGCCAAAAAATACTTTAAATATATATATATATATATATTGGGGCTGGGAAGGTGGCTCAGTGGTAGAGTGCTTGCCTTGCATTCATGAGGCCCTGGGTTCGATTCCTCAGCACCACAAAAGAAAAAAAAAAGCCAGAAGTGGTGCTGTGGCTCAAGTGGTAGAGCACTAGCCTTGTGTTGAAGAGCTGAGGGACAGTGCCCAAGCCCAGAGTTCAGCCCAACGACTGGACCCCAAAAAAATAGATATCAAAAGTGGTGCGTTTTTTCCATGACCAATATACTGTAAAAAAGAAATTAATACATATATAATAAAATAAAATAATATACTCACACATAGATTAACGATAAAGGGAGTTAAGCCAAGTTCTACATATCCAAGTTATAGCAACTGTCAAATATAAAAACTGTCTTTCCAAAATTTTAATACATTTTTTTTGCCAGTCATGGGGCTTGAACTCAAGGCCTGGGCACTGCCCCTGAGCTGCTTTTGCCCAAGGCTAGCACTTTACCATTTTAGCCACAGTGCCACTTCTAGTTTTTTCTGTGTATGTGGTACTAAGGAATCAAATCCAGGGCTTTATGCATGCTAGGCAAGCACTCTACGACTAAGCCACATTCCCAGCCATTTAATAATTTTTATAAGCACATCCATCTTAACTCTAAAATAATTTCACCAATACATTTTTTTTGGTCAGTCGTGGGGCTTAAACTCTGGGCCTGGGTGCTATCCCTGCCCTCTTCAGCTCAAGGCAAGCACTCTACCACTTGAGCTACAGCGCTACTTCCAGTTTTCTAGTTATTTGGAGGAAAGAGTCTTAGGGTCTTTCCTGCCGGGGCTGGCTTTGAACCGTGATCCTCAGATCTTAGCCTCCTGAGTAGCTATAATTACAAATGTGAGCCACCAGAGCCCAGCTTCACCAATATTTTTTGGGTTTTGTTTTTTGTTTTTGTCGGTTGTGGGGCTTGAACTCTGGGCCTGAACGCTGTCCCTCAGCTTGTCAGCTCCAGGCTAGCGCTCTACCACTTGAGCCACAGTGCCACTTCCTTCACCAATATTTTTATATCAAGTGAGCATTACACTGCCACTACAAAGAAATTTCAACTTACTTATACTTTCTTGGGTTTTCCTGAACAGATCAAAGCAGAAATTTCTGTTAGCTGTATTAAAATGAATATAATTTGTAAGGTATATTAAATAGGTAGGTTTCACTAGGTAGCTGATGAAGAGAACAACACAAGCTATTCAGGCAGGAGAAGAAGTTTATTTACCGAACTGCTGCCCCTACCATGCATAGTGGAAAAGCATGGCTGAAAAGGAAAGTGGGGGGGGGGGATAGGAAGGGGCCGACCCACCTCTGGGCCAGGACTTATCTAGGCCAGGGACAGGAAGAGATGTGGCCAGGTGGTGGAAAGGTGTGGCCACACTGGATCTGGATGTGACCTCTTAAGGTCAGATGAGAGGCATGTGATCAGAGGTGGCCAAGGATGTGACCTAGCTGGAGGGGAAGGTGACTACTTCCAGGTCTGCCAGTTACCTAGGTAACAAATACTGGGCGGAAACATTGCCAAGAGGGAGGGAGGTGTCCCTGTTCAGACCTTACATAGTTAAATACCAAAAATTTCCTCTATCATTCAATTTAAGCTTGTAGAAGCTTTACATTTTGCACAAAAGAATAAACATTAATTACAAAAGAAACTACTACATCTTTATTGTAAAAGTTGAAATGGTCCTCCATTACACTTAAAACCCACAGGACAAGTTCAGATGTTGTGAATTTCTTGTTATATGTCTATCAAAAGACAGATTTAAAACAACAGGAATGATAAAACTCCAATGAACTCATCTATAACTCAAACTAGTAATAACAAATATATCAAGATAAAACTTCCATTAAAATAGACTGATGAAGGGCATCTAAATTCTAGTTGACTGGAGTGTATTTATTAATAAGCAACTAACTGGAAGTCACATTCCTTGTATTCAGGTCCTATACATTTAGTAAATGTAAGGAAAACTTTAAAAGAATCCACTTATCTCATTGGGGAAGTCACCATATCTCACTAGGAATGAGGAAGTCAATTATCTCAACAGCTAAGAAGGAATAGGAAATTTTAGCCAAAGCAACCTGGAGTTAAGCCAGAACTATATAATGGTAAATTTATATTTATTTCTTGTGCCTATGGTAATTTTCTTTGTGGAGAATTCCTTTCTTTGTATAGTAGTATTCCTCTTAAATGACTTATTTTTTTCTCAACATTTATCATTTCCCCTCCTAGAATCCTGTCATATTACTTAGTGTATACTTCACCCTCTACTCTTTTCCCATTTGTAGAATTTATCTAAACACTACATATGCCATTTCCTTCTGTTATGTTTGCTTTCTCCCCAAAAGCAGTAGATAAACCTACCTTTTTACACATGATACCATATATTTCCCAACTAGGTCCCACTTCTTCCAGTAAGTTCTTAACTGTTCAGAAGCCAGTGAATCACATAGCGTTCTCACCCACCATATAACAATGACTTGTCACTGAATCATTAATGTCCTCGTGTGTGTGTGTGTGTGTGTGTGTGTGTGTGTGTACACGCGCGCGTGCGCACGTGTGTGCACACACCTGTCCTGGGGCTTGAACTCAGGGCCTGGGCACTGTCTCTGAGCTTTGTTCCTCAAGGCCAAGGTAAAGAGGCTGAGTACCAAATATTGTTCCCCAGAAGGAAATGGATATAGTGAAAAATAAAATGGCTAATTAAATTGAGCTTTATACACATACAACTTCACCTATCTTTAGTTGTAAGGTATAAGAATTTCTGCAAGTGATAGTGGCTCACACCTATAATCCTAGCTACTCAGGAGGCTGAGCCAGCCCAGGCATAAAAGTCCATGAGACTCCTACCTCCAATGAACTACTCAAAAAAAACTGGAAGTGGTGCTTATTGCTTAAGTAGTAGAGTGCTAGCCTTGAGAACAAAGAGGTTCAGGAACAGTGTCCAGGCCCTGAGATCAAGTGCCAGGACTGGGGAAATAAAAAGAATTTCTGAGGTTGGATAGAGGTACAGCTCAAGTAGAAGAACCTGAGGGTCTAGATTCCATTACTAGCAACATAAAAAGAAAGAAAATTTGCTGGATGCTAGTGGCTCATCCCTATAATCCTAGCTACACAGAAGGTTAAGATCTGAAGACATGATGGTCAAAGCCAGCCTGGATAGACATATCTGTGATACTCTTATCTCCAAATGCTGAAAGTGGAGGTATGGCTCAGGGTTACAACAACAGACTGAAGCAAAAGCAGCCAAACAAGAGCAAAAGTTACTAAGTTCAAGCCCCATTTCCAGTACACACATAAAAATAACAATTTAGCAGGCATTGGTGGCTCATGCCTGTAATCCTAGCTACTCAGGAGGCTGAGATCTGAGGATTGGGGTTCAAAGCCACCCCAGGCAGGAAAGTCCATGAGACTCTTATATGCAAAAAAATACTAAGAAAACCGGAAGTGGTGCTGTGGCTCAAGTGGTAGAGTGCTCCCCTTGAGCTGAAGAGCTCAGGGATAGCATCCAGGCCCAGAGTTCAAACCCCATAGCCAACAAATAATATTAATAATAATAATAATTTTTAAAAGTCAGAAGTGAAGTTGTAGCTGAAGTGGTGGTCTTAGAGTACCAGAGTTGAATGAGAAAGCCAAGCAAAAGTACAAGAACATGAAGATAATAATCTCATTATTTTAAATATTACTTGGTTTAAAGAATGCAAAAAACAAAATCCTCACTGTAAGATACTACAGGTGAAAATAGGACATGTACTTGAGAAGTGTAGAGAAAAATGGTTCCCTTTTTTCCCTTAATTTCACTAATAGGATCTACTTGAAGCATATTTGGGATGTAATCTACTCATCAGGGAGCTAATTTGGCTTAATATGGACTTAGAATTTTTAAATATGTTGCTTTAGAGCTCTAAAACAAAAATGCAATTTTAAAATAAAAATTTCTTTTATAAATACTCAAATATTTATCATTGATGATAACCTATATGTTACAGGAAGTATACTAAGCACTCTTTTGCAGTACTTTATTTACAATTAAATAACTTGATATTATAGGTAATGACAATTCCCCTCTTACACAAATGAGGAAAGTATGACTTAAACATATATCATCCAAAATTTTAGAATGGCAGGTAGTTTTGTAATCTAAGGCATAACTAATCTTCACACTCAGGAGGCAGAAGAATCATGAGTTCAAAGTGAGCCTCAGCTATACATCAAGACTAAGTCACAAATACAGGATTAGGGGAAAAAGGATCTCAGCCAAGAACAGGTGGCTCACCTCTGTAATCCTAGCTACTTAGGAGGCTAAGAGCAAAAGGATGACAGTTCAAGGCCAAACCGGACAGAAAATTGAAAAGACCCATCTCAAAAATAACCAGTAGCTGGGTGCCTGTGGCTCATGCCTGTATTCCTAACTACTCAGGAAGCTGAGATGTAAAGATTTAGGTTTGAAGTTAGCCTGGACAGGAAAGATCATGACAGTCTTGTCTACAATTAGTCACCAAAAAGCTGGAAGTAGTGCTGTGGCTCAAGTAGTAGATCAACTACCCTGGAACAAAAAAGCTAAAGGAAAGCACCCAGGCTGGAAGTTCAGGCCCCATGCTGGCAAAACAAATACAATGTTTACTTATTGCAAATGCACTCAGAACATTTTCTTTTCAGAAATTCAAGGCTTAGTAGACAGTATGTGAAACCCACACTTGGGACTTGCATCCTAAGTTTTAATCCAAAAATAGAATTTCCCCCCTCCCTCCCCCTGGGCAGTATGCTTTAGCTTTTTTGCTCAAGGTTGGCATTCTACCATTTGAACCACAGCAGTACTTTTTTGGGAAGAGGGGTTAGCTGAAAATAAGAATCTCACAGACTTTCCTGCCTAAGATGAGTTTGAATTGTGATTCTCAGATCTCAGTCCCTTAGTAGCTAGGATTTGAGGCTTGAGACACGGGCCACACTATCTTCCTTTTTGTAAAGAAAATTACAAGGAGCATTTAAAAAAATCAAGGCCAAACACAATAAAAGAGCTAGAAACAAATGCTTTTGAATTTATTGTAGCAGAACCAATAAGGTACAAAAAATTCAAAACAGTGAGAAAGAAGGTACACTTCTGACATCAGGTTAATGCTGTAATCAAACAGCAGGTAAAACTTCTCAAACAGCAGGTAAAACTTCTGAACTAAAGAAAGGATAAATGTGTGGAAATGTAGGAATAAAATGTACCCTGTTGGAATGACTAATATAAGCTACTAAAGACAAAAAAATTGAACTACAAAAAGGATTAACAGAATAAGGTATCAGGGATAATATATTCAAATCAAAAGCCCAAGAAAAATATTCAAAGTGGTGAGAGCTTATTTACAACTACAATCAACATTTTTGAAAGTATGAAGCAGCAAAATCTTGTGTTCACCAGCAGATTAATAGATAAATGTAATGGTAAATTTGACGAGAATCATTTATCCTTAAAAAGGAAAAGAATTCTGACCCTGGCTATAAGATGAAAGATTTTATGTTCAGCTAAATAAGATTATTAGCCTATATATAATGCAGAATTGGGGTTATATGTAATATACAATTATAAATAAGTCAGAATATAAAAGACAAGTATTATAGGATTCTTCTTTTACCCAAGACACCTAGAATAAACAACTCATAGAGAAAGTAGAATAGTGGTTGTCAGAGGTCTGGGGTAGAGGGAATGGGAAGTTAAGTGTTTAATGTGTAGAGAGTTTCAACTTGATTAAAAACTTTAGATAAAAAGAAGTATGAAAGATATAAAGTAATATAAAGAAATCAGAGAAAAACATACAACAGACAGTTGGACCCATCAGCTGCACTGGACATCAATCAAAATGAACTAAGCAACTCAATGGCAGCGATGGGAGGGAGGGAATGAGTGGGAAAGAAGGAACAGCTGACACTGTGCAAAAGGAAAGAAATGTACATACCACCTGATACGGAAGAAATAACTGTATTGTCAAAGTTCATAGAACTCATAAATTTTATAGACCATGATAGACAATTTGCCCCAGGAAAGTTAGAATGTGCTTGTGACATTTTTTTAGTTTAAAATATCTTCATTTTATTTCATTTTATTTAAAAATTTTTTTTGCCAGTCTTGTGTTTGTGACTTTAACTAAGCATTCACTATGCCACAACACTATGAAATTTGTGAAATTATGTAATCACTTAAGCACAATAAAGAATTTGCAAAGAAATTCAATATGCTGTACACTAACATACCAAAATAAGCACAATAAACATACAAATGAGAACATTTATCACATGCTCCAAATAGTTTTTTTCAGAAAGGAAAACTATTTAATTGCTTTGAACACTGTAATACAGTAGTACTTAAAATAATGTGGTATTGTCAGTAAGGCAGCAGTATAGCATAAAAATGTACCAAACTAATCCAGGCACCGGTGGCTCATGCCTGTAATCCTAGCTACTCAGGTGGCTGAGATCTGAGGATCATGGTTTAAAGCCAGCTGGGGCAGGAAAGTCCATGAGACTCTTGTCTCTAATTAAACACCAAAAAACAAGAAGTGGAGCTGTGGCTCAAGTGGTAGAGTGCTCACCGTGAGCTGAAGAGCTTGGGGACAGTGCCCAGGAACAGAGTTCAAGCTCCATGATATACAAAAAAATAAGTACCAAACAAGTAACAACTTGTCAGTTCAAGTTCCTTTGTTCTGTCAATAGCCAATATATGACTCTGGGGATAGTAACTGTTACCCTATTGACTTCAGAATGAGTCTCAATAATGCTTAAATGAGATTAATACAAGATAAATATGCTTTGTAGGCTATCTTGCTATCTTGTACATTATGTGAAGAAAAGTCATTGGATCACATATTTTAAAGCCTTCCCTACTCTATTTTTTTTCTTCTTTTTCTGTGCCAGTCCTGGAGCTTGAATTTAGGGCCTTGGCATTGTCCCTGAGCTTTTGTGTTCAAGGCTAGTGTTCTACCACTTGAACCACAGCTCCACTTCTGGATATTTTGTTTTTGTTTTTGATTTTTTGCTAGTCCTGGGGTTTGACTCAGGGTCTGGGCACTGTCCCAGAGCTGTTTTTGCTCAAGGCTAGCATTCTATCCCTTTGAGCCACAGCCACTTCTGGCTTTTTGTTTATGTGGTACTGAGGATTGAACCCAGGGCTTCATGCGTGCTAGGCAAGCATTCTACCACTAAGCCACATTCCTAGCCTCCAGGTGTTTTTTGAGTAGTTAATTGGAGGTTTCATGGGCTTTCATGCCTGGGGAGGCTTTTAACTGTGATCTTCAGATCTCAGCCTCCTGAGTAGCTAGGATTACAGGGATGAGCCACCAGTACCTGGATCCCCTGCTCTATTCTTTGCTCTAATCTTATAAATTCTATTTTTTTTGTCAGTCATGGGGCTTGAACTCTGGGCCTGGAAGCTGTCCCTCAGCTCTTCAGCTCAAGGCTAGTGCTCTACCACTTGAACCACAGCACCACTTCCAGTTTTCTGAGTGGTTTATTGGAGACACGGATATTCCTGCCTGGGGTGGCTTTGAACCATGATCCTCAGATCTCATCCTCCTGAGTAGCTAGGATTACAGTTGTGAGCCACCGGCACCTGGCTTGAAGGCCCTAAGTTTAAGCCATAGTATTGGCACACAAAAAACCTGGCACTAGAGCTATGGTTCAAGCGGTAAGAGTGCCAGTCGTGAGTGAAAATGGTGATCAAGAATGAGACACTGGCCTAGGAATGTGGCTTAGTGGTAGAGTGCTTGCCTAGCATGCATGAGGCCTTGGGTTGGATTCCTTGGTATCACATAAACAAATATAAATAAAATTAAGAATGAGAAACCATGACTTGAAGCGCCAGTATGGGCACATGAACGCACACGTGCGCACGCACGCACACGCACGCGCACACACACACACACACACACACACACACACACACACACACACAGAGCTAGGTGCCAGTTGCTCACACCTGTAATCCTAGCCACTCAAGAGGCTGAGATCTGAGGATCACAGTTCATAGTCATTCTGGACAATAAAGTCCGTGAGACTCTTATTTCCAATAAACTATTCAGAAAAAGCTGGAAGTGGGAATGTAGCTCAAGTAATAGAGCACTAGCCTTGAGCACAAGAGGCTCAGGGATAGCTCTCAGGCCATGAGTTCAAGTTGCAGGACTGGCAAAAAAAATGTCAAAACTATAAATAGTGATAACTAAACTACTATAACTTCTTACAAAGTAATCACACATAAAAGCCTCAAGATATTATACACAGAGGTATATTTAAATACTGAAATGCTGATCCTCTAAGGGAAAAGAACTCCTTAAATTAGTTACATGTGTTAAAAACATGGTAGAGCAATCTCTCTTGGTATGAAGTCTAAGTCAATGATTGCTCTCAACATATTCAAGTTAAATATTTCAAGTAAAGACCTATTTGTTATGCAAAAGAAACAAATTTGGGAAGGTGGCTCAGTGGTAGAACGCTTGCCTTGCATGCATGAGGGCCTGGGTTGGATTCCTCAGCACCACATAAGCAAAAAGAAAAAAAAGCCAGAAGTGGCGCTGTGGCTCAAGTGGTAGAGCCTTGAGCTGAAGAGCTGAGGGACAGTACCCAGGCCCAAAGTTCAGGCCCCATGACCAGACCCCCCCCCAAAAAAGAAAGAAACAAATTTGAACCTCAGACTAAGTTGCTAGACTACAACCTGCTGCTCATTTCTAGGTGTATGTCTTACAGTTGAGCAGAAGAGATGACAAGCATAAACAGCAAGAAAAAACTGGCAAACAGCTTCTAATGAGGCGGACTAAATGCTGTAAAGAAGACCAGCTATCTTGAAGTGCTTCCTGTAGGTGGATAACACCAAAGAAATGAGATGTGAACTGAAATCATCTATGCTATAGCACTTCATTATAAATAAAACATCTATCATATCAGAGTATAGCTATCCAAATCTTTATCAAGTGTGAAACTCTGTGGTCTGATTATAAAATAGAATGTCTCAACTAACGAGGGAACTGTAATTAGAAAGAAACCAAAACTCCACTTCAGAAAGTAAAAACCAAGTCAGGCATGGTAGTTCACACCTGTGATCCTAGCATTTGGGAGGCACAGGCAGTTGAAAACCAACATAGACTACATAGGGAGTTCCAGGCCAAGTCTAGATTATACAGGTAGCACCCTGTCTCAAAAACTGAAAAAAAGAAAAGAAAATCCATATGACTCCTACCACAATTTATGTAATTCAAATTTGGTTGTCCATACAACTACGTACCTGATAGAGTTCTTCTAAATTGTACTTAATCGAAGTACTATTCTGAATAGCTTCTACCGCTTCTTTCAGTTTCTGCCATGTTTCATCTGTGTAGTTTTCTGGTAATTTAGGCTTATCTAAATGATATGCAAAAGACTGGTATTAGAATAATGTATAGGCTATAGTAACTAAAGATACATAAAATCAAACAGAATTACTATTCCAGGCTCTTTGTAATTATTATGCTTAAATATTAAAATAAAAATTGTATTTAAGCTCAATATAAACAAAATTCAAATGGTAGAATACTCATTAAAATACAGAATACTATTAAAACTGAAGGTGAGGCTTTTTCTCTTATTGATTGAATTGCTTCAAAAAATAAAAATTCAAAAATGACAAGATAAAAAATAACAATCCTGATGTATTCTATTGTGAATAAAACTTAAGCCAACATCAATCTTGTTCTATTTTGTGTATTTTATAAAGTTATATTCCCAACAATAAGATGCCTAGGTATATTAATACCATCATTTTTTAAGTAAGAAAACAGGCCAGGAACTCATTTAGTAAACTTGCTCAAGGTCACCATAGTCAATGGCAAAGGTGGAATTCTAATGTAGGTCTGCTTGCCCCCAAAATTTGTGCAGCAATTACAGAAATGTAGAAAACATCTTCGGTTTTAAACCTCATTGACAAGTACAGTGAAATTTAAAACAATTTAAATCTTTAGATAACTTCAGAATCTATGCAGTATTCTCAGAATGGAAAGAGCCATCTTAGTCTTGACTTTAACTTCACTGGGCCAGCAATAAGTGAAAAAAACATTTAACTAAAGCATCCAAATACTTAAATACGCTTTTACTTCCAGAGGAAGAGAAAAATAAACAAAAAATTTGAAATCGGTTTGCAAATGCAATTAGGGTTACAGCTCATTTCTTTAAAAATCATTGGCTATCAAATCAATACAACTTTAAGTGAAATAATTAACACAGTCAATTATGATTTATATTCACTTTAGCAAGCTCTAGTATTGAATCAAAAGGAATATACTTGTGAGCCTGGGGATAGAAAGGCAGTGATATAAAATATAAAGGGTTAAAAAATACCATAATCCTCTGCTTGAGACAAAATAGAGCACATTGATTGATTTTCACTAATGTTGAAAACACAAGCACAGAATACTTAATTTTCTCAATGTTAATATTTAGCCACAAGACACTTATGTAGTAGAGTGCTTCAGTTCATTCATTTGCTGTCCCATTTAATAAACATTTTAGCAACTACTACCTGCTAGTTTAGTGTTGAAAAAGTTAGAAAAACAGAAACATATAACAGATTAAAAAATTAACTCAGCTGAGATTTTATTTTTTAAAGCAATGCGTTCATAATTCTTCAAGTGACTTATCGCAAACTCTATGAGTAAATTTTCCTAAAAGCTTCAGGTCAATACTTTAAAAGCTATCCTAGTGAAAAAAAAATGTAGTAACTGTTCCTATCTTTAGAATAGTGTACAGAGAGTTACTACTTCTGTGTATACATAACATGTTTCACTTCCAATACCTATCTTTGGGGGAAAATGCAGAGACTGAAAACATTTTGTCCAAATACTGCTGCCAGGATAAGCTTCATAAATATAGTAGTCAATATTATAAATCTACTTATATATATTTCGAGCATAAAAAGATCACATCTGCATTTCTAAAGATTGAAGAATGTGGCCTACTGAAGCAGAAAAAAAAATTAATGTCCAGGCTAAGTATGCACTTGAAATAAATCTCTTTAGAATACAAATTTCTCATCTGTTAAATCCTGATCAATCGTACTGTAGATTGTCAGTTACAAGGAAGAACAAGATAGAATAGCCTGAGACAAATAGAAAAACACTCTACAGAAATACTCAGTGTTTGCTTCAGCAAAAGAATACAAACCACACTCTAAAAAATGAACCCTCCACACGAAAAAAGGATTTCCCCTTCACCTCAATGATTATACATAAAACATTAGGCCACCTCTATACTGCTTAATATATTAACATAAAAGAGCACGTGACTACTCAAGTGTCAAATCCTTAGTAGGTGATTAGGGATTTTGGCCTTGGTTACCTTTAAAGTTCTTGATCACTAACTTCTTAGCAGAGCCAGGCTTGCTGTTAGCAAAACTAGAGACGGTGGTAGAAGATTTGGCTAGGCCGTTTGCATGATGCACCGAAGTCATAGAAGAAATTAATATACTCTTATTTTTAAGTTGCTGCTGCTGAGATGTAGCAGCAGTTGGTGAAGATGAGGAGGAGGAGGAGGAGGATTCCTCAGCCATCTTCGCATCGAACCCTACAAACTCCAGGGTGTCTTCAAAACGTAGCTTCTTCTGTATTGGTATGTGGCTAGAAGAAGCCACTGAAACACCTAGGCAGAAGGAGGAGGTTGAAGGGGATGCTGAATCCCTGGGTTGTAAGGGTGGAATGGATGAGAAGGAAGAGGAGCAATCAAAGTCTTCTCTCTCGTTACTACTATTAGTGCTGCTACTGCTGCTGGTGCTGCTACTGCTGCTGCTGCTGTTTAACTTTCTCTTCTTGGCAGAGGTGGGCGGAGTAGTGCTGGTATTACCATCAGTGGCAGATCTGACCTCCTGTGCAGCAGCAGCAGCTGAGGGATTGGGGGAAGAAAAACCTGTTGGAAACATGAAAATAGCGGGGTCAACAGGCAGAGGAGCATCAAAAATCTACGTTTATATATGCCTGCTTACGTGTAGGAAAGAAGGTGGCGGTATCAGAGGGGGAAGGGAAGAAAGAAGAGAGGAGAAACACAGAGGACGAGAAGGAAAGTGGGGGGGGGCACCGGGGAATGGGAGGGTTTGGGAAGGCGGTCAGGCTGACACCCGGAGTGAGCAGAACGAAAGGAGAGATCGAAGGAGGAGGCAGACAGGTAAACGGCCGTGCCGTCCCCCCTCCCCTGCTTTTCAATCTGTCTCTCCCCACTTTCTGCAGGAGCGACTCTGAGTCTGTGAAGCAGCAACTCCACCTCCGCCTTTTCTCCCTCTCCCTGGGAGGGGAGACGCTGTGGATGGGGGGGGAGGGGGAGGAGGAGAGAACCGGCGCTTGTTATTGTCAATAGCACAAGAGGCTAAAGATGGCGCCACTTCCGGTCACGCGGCGCCGAGGGAGGGACGCTGTCTGTCCCCCACCCCCCTCACCCCGGGCAGGGAGGGGGGAGGGGAAGGGTACAGTGAGGAACTACAGATGGGGTGGGGGAGAGCTGGCTCGTGGCGGGCTGGCTAACGCACTCCAGTCGCCCGGATTAGTACGCTCGCGCTCTGGTTCTCTCTCTTCTCTGGAAGCACCCTCCACCCCCGGCCCAACCAGTAATTCCCACCCTCTCCTTAAAGGTCCCTCAGGGACCTTCGCACTGCAGAGTCCTTACCGGAAGTGACTGGGCAGACACTTTTCATAGCGCCCAGATCTCAAAGCCCCCAGGTTCGCAGGACTACAGGGGGGGTTAAGGAAGAAAGGGGGGGGAGAGAAGTAGAAAGGAGGAGGGGCGGGCCTTGGAAGCTTCTGATTGGAGCTTTCTGAACCTGAGGCGGGCGGGCGGCGGACGGACCGCTGTATGTGTGTGGGGGGCGGGGGGGGGGGAGTCTACTGTAGGAGCGGGAAGGGAATCTGTTAGGGAAGATGATAGGTGGTGACAACGAGGGGCGGGGTGAGCTAGCTAGGAAAAGACAAGAAAAAAGGAGTAAAAAGTAGGAAACTCCGAGAAAGGAAACTTTGAAAGGAATAAAAGGAATAAGAGAGGGTTTACAAGGTGGTGGAGGAAAATATAATCAAGTCTTTATGCTTGATGCTAGAGAAGAATGTTGCACTATTACGATTAAAGGAAAAGACAAAAAAAGCTAAAGGAAAAGACCAAAAAAGGCCAAGGAAAAAACGGAGGTTTTGATTCTATGGAGTAACAAAAGTGTTTCTCTTTTATGTCAACGCTACCTCAGGCCGAATAATAAAAAGGAACCAAATTTTCATACTTTCTTCAGTAAGTAGTAAAGCTGGTTACATTCCTACCAATAGCTTTTCGATGAGGACTATAGCCACTAAACTTAACAGACAGACAAGCAGTCCCCACCATAATTCCAGGGATTCCCCCCCCTTCCACACAAACCCATCAGTCATTTGCAGACCAAACAAGCTAAGACTCACTCCCTTCATTTACTGAATCTGTTTATACAGTTTCAAAGGACACACTGTAGAAAAGAGTAATATTGGCAACACTCAACGTTTACTTTTTCATTACTGATAAAACAAATACTTTGAAATGTGATTAAATTAGCAAAATATCCTTGTAAATTCTCTACAATTTATGTAATCCTAGGGCATTTTCAGAGGACAGAACACAATGTCCAATAAACTACATGCCAACCTGTTGATCATTCAGTAAGCATTTATCCAGAGTTGTAATACCAGGCACCTGCCTTTGAAAAGCCAGTGTGTTAAGACAGTCAAAATGAATTTTCAAGCCAGGTGCTGTGGCTCATGCCTGTAATCCTAGCTACTCAGGAGGATGAGATCTGAGGATCATGGTTCAAAGCCAGCCTAGGCAGGAAAGTCCATGACACTCATATCTAATAAACCACTCAGAAAAACAGAACTAACGCTGTGGCACACGTGATAGAGTGCTGGCCTTGAGCTGGAGAGCTCAGGAACAATGCCCAGGCCCAGAGTTCAAGCCCCATGACTTACAAAAAAAAATATCCATAACACTGTTGTAAAAAAAAAGTACAAAGTACTCTGGGAACACACAAAACAAGCACTGTGGGGGAAAATGTGAAATAGGATCAGTTTCACAAAGGCAATCCTGGGATTCAAAGTAGTAGCTAACAAAGACAAGGAGGAGCAGGTACACTATGAGCAATGGAAACAATAACATGTCAAGAAATTGTGTGAAAATGTTTGCTTGGCCCACTTATGGAAGTATAGTTAGTCTGGAAAGTAGAATATCTGGTTGGAGTTGGGAGTATGGGAGATGACACACAAAAGTGCCTGGGACACCAAACCAAAAACTTTGTGTTGCCTATCCTGTATAGGCAGTGGTAGACAGCAGGAAGACAAGGCTTTTTTAAACAGAAGTAACAGGCTTAAAGAGTAGTGTAAAAGCTGCTGCTATGGTATAGGTAGTGATGAATAAAAACGGAACACTACAACTAAATCAACTTTATTTAACAAAAATTCTCTCCCCTTCCCTCTTCCTTTCCCTCTCTCTCCCTCTCCCTCCTCCTCCCCTTCTTCCTTTCCCTCCTCTACTCTCTAAGCTCAGACCATTTGCTTACCTTGCAGTCTATACCACTTGGAGTCATACCTTCAGTCCAATCTTTGTTTAAAAAGGCCCACTTGGGGTGTGTGTCTATCTGTCTGTGTGTCTGTCTGTCTGTGTGTGTGTATCTGTGTCTGTGTGTTGATTCTGAGGCTTGAAGTCAGGGCATGGGCACTAACTCTTGAGTTGTTTTGCTCAAAGCTAGCAGTCAAACACTTGAGCCACAGCTCCACTTCTGGTGCTTTTTTGTTCTTGTCCTTAGCTGGAGATCAGAGTCCCACAGGCCAGGTGCTGGTGGCTCTGGCCTGTAATCCTAGCTACTCAGGAGGCTGAGATCTCAGGATCATGATTTGAACCCAGCCCAAAAAGGTGAGTCCATGGGACTTTCTCCAATTTACCACCAGAAAACTGGAACTGGAGCTGTGGCTCAAAGTGGTAGAGCACTAGCCTTGAGAGAAAATGCTTAGGAACAGTGCCCAGGCCCTGAGTTCAAGCCCTAAGACAGAAGACAAAAAAGGGGAGGTGGTGTCTCACAGACTTTCCTGCCTGTACTGGCTTCAAACCATAATCCTCAAATCTCAGCCTCCTGAGTAGATAGGATTATAGCACTGAGCTAATTTTAAAGTATTTTTTTGTTTAAGATTTACATTTTGTTACACAAAACAACTTAGAAATTACCGGAACTATGTTTCTACTTGGACCCTGGAACCATTTTTTTATTGTCAGTCATGGGGCCTGAACTCTCGGCCTGAGCACTGTCCTTCAGCTCTTCAGCTCAAGGATAGCACTCTACCACTTGAGCCACAGTGCCACTTCTGAGTTTTTCTGCTTATGTTGTGCTAAGGAATCCAACGAGGGCCTCATGCATGCTGGGCAAACACACTACCACCTTCCCAGCTCCCTAGAACCAATTTTTTTTGGCTTGTCACGGGGCCTGAACTCTGGGCCTGGGCTCTGTCCCTCAGCTCTAAAGCTCAAGGCTAGCACTCTACTACTAGAGCCACAGCTCCACTTCTGGCCTTTTCTGCTTATGTGGTGCTGAGGAATCAAACCCACGGCCTCATGCATGGGTGGCAAGCACTCTACCACTGAGCCACCTTCCCAGCCCCCCTGGAACCAATTTTAAAAGAAAAATCTTCCCACTGTTTCATAAAACATGTTTTATATCACAATTCCACAATTACTGGGGAAGAGGAGCTGTGATTTATTATACCTGTAATACTTAAATACTCAAGAGGCTGAACTCTAAGAATCAAAGTAAAGTCATGACTCAAGTGGTAGAGTACCAGCAGTGAGCAATGCCAAGTAAGCCAGGTATTGGTGGCTCACACCTGTAAGCCTTACTACTAAGGAGGCTGAGATCTAAGGATTGCAGTTCAAAGCCAGTCCAGGCAAGAAAGCCTGTGAGATTCTTTTCTCCAATTAACTACTAAAAAGCTGAAAATGGCATTGTGGTTGAAAAAGGTCAAGCACCAGCCCTGAGCATAAACAAGATCAGGGGCTGTAATGAGGCCCTGAGTTCAAGCCCCAGGATTGGTACACAAAAAGCCAAGCAAGAAGACAAGGCCCAGAGTTACCAGCACAAAAAAGCATCAACTAGGGACTGGGAATATGGTTTAGTGGTAGAATGCTTGCCTAGCATGCATGAAGCCCTGGGTTAGATTCCTCAGTACCACATAAGCAGAAAAAGCCAGAAATGACACTGTGGCTCAAGTGGTAGAGTACTAGCCTGGAGCAAAATAAGCTCAAGGACAGTGCTGAGGCCCAGAGTTCAAGCTCCAGGACTGGCAAAAAAAATCAACTAGGCCAGGTGCTGGTGGCTCATGCCTGTAATCCTAGCTACTCTGCAGACTAAAATTGAGGATCGAGATTCAAAGCCAGCTCCGGGAAGGAAAGTCTGTGAGACTCTTATCTCTAATTAATCACTTGAGGGTTTGGAGGTATGGCTCAGTGGTAAGAGTATCTGTTAGACCCTGAATCTAATTAATCACTTAAAAAAAAACCTGAAATGGAGCTGTGGTTCAAAGTGGTAAAGCACTAGCCTTGAGCTAAAATTGCAGGGACAGCACGCAGGCCTTGAGTTCAAGAACCACGACCAACAACAACAACAACAAAAATCAACAAGTTGGGGATAGCTAAAATATGGGTACATACATATTCAATATACCCAGACTTTCTCAACCAGAGTTAAATGCATTCTAAACATTAAATAAAATGCATTTTTTTCAGGGCTGAACCTACTAATAATCAAACTGAAGTGTAGAACACCATACAATTATAGCCATTATCAAACTAAACCAGACTGGGCACTTAATACATATTTTATTTATAGAATCTTTCATGTTGTGAGTTCTGCACATACCTTCAAAACATTAATTAAAGTTTACAGTGTTTCCCAGTGAGGTGTAGTTATTGGTTTTCTTTTAACCAACCTTTATTTTAAAGGTAAACGTATTAATAAAGGGAGAAGTACAACCAAGGAGTAGCCTACCTGATCCATCCCCCACATCATTTAAAAGGTAGAGAGTATGGGCTGGGAAGGTGGCTCAGTGGTAGAGAGCTTGCCTTGCATGCATGAGGCCCTGGGTTCAATTCCTCAGCACCACATAAGCAAAAAGAAAAAAAGCCGGAAGTGGCGCTGTGGCTCAAGTGGTAGAGTACTAGCCTTGAGCTGAAGAGCTGAGGGACAGCACCCAGGCCCAGAGTTTAGGCCCCACAACCGGACCCCCCAAAAAAAAAGGTAGAGTATAAGCCAGGTGCTGCTGGCTCACACCTGTAATACTAGCTACTCAGGAGGCTGAGATCTGAGGTCGAGGTTCAAAGCCAGCCTGGGCAGGAAAGTCCGTGACACTCTTATCTCCAATAAATCACAAGTAAAACCGAAGTGGGTGCTGTGGCTCAAGTGGTAGAGCACTTGCTTAAGCTGAAGAGCTGAGGAACAGCATCCAGGCCCAGACTTCAAGCCCCACAACCAAAAAAAAAAAAAAGGTAATGTATAAAATATATCCCTTTGTCAATCATAGGGATTTTCCCCAGACTACTTGGTTTTAGTCCTCAGGGATTTGCCCCTAATTACACACTTCTGGAAGCCTTATTATTCAGTGAGTATGATTTTCCTTAAAAAGAAAAGACTGTACATGCCGGAGAATTTAGATATGTTTCTGAACCAAGTCTTAAGAGTGTATCACATAGGGGCTGGGAAGTGGCTCAGTGGTAGAGCGCTTGCCTTGCATGCATGAGGCCCTGAGCTCGATTCCTCAGCACCACATAAGCAAAAAGAAAAAAGCCGGAAGTGGCACTGTGGCTCAAGTGGTAGAGCGCTAGCCTTGAGCTGAAGAGCTGAGGGACAGCACCCAGGCCCAGAGTTCAGGCCCCACGACTGGACCCAAAAAAAAAAAGTGCATCACATAACCACGTGCCAGTGGCTCTCACTTGTAATCCTAGGTATTCAGAAGGCTGAGATCCGAAAGATTGAGATTCAAAGCCAGCCTTGGCAGAAACACCATTTCCAATTAACAAGCAAATTATCTGGGAGCAATGGAGGTAGAGAGCAAGGCATAGGTGGGGGGTGGGGAGAAGCAAGAGGATAAGGCCCTGAGTTTGAACCCAACTACATGGTACTGGAATGAAAACAAAGTAATGTATCAAGTAAAAAGACCTTGAACCAAGACATGTCTGTAATCCTGGCACCCAAGACCGGGAGGCAGAGTTAGGATGATCTGAGATCCAGGTGAGTCTAGGCTACGTGGCCAGGAGAGACTTTGTCTCAAATAAGTAAGTTAATAAATATGGGTTTTGTTATATAATCAAGAACAATAAGCTGCTACAAGATTAAAGCTCAAGCAAAGGCTATCCTACTATAAAATTACAGACTTGGTAGCATGCATACACCTGTAACTGAACACTCAGAACTCAGATGAGGTAGGAAGATTGAGAACTAGCCTGGGCTATGCAGCAACACCCTGTTTCAAAACAAAACAAAACAAAAAGTACATGAAGAACCACCACCCCAGCCACGTGCTGGTAGCTCACGCCTATAATCCCAGCTACTCTGGAGGCTGAAATCTGAGGATCACAGTTTGAAGTCAGGCCAGGCAGAAAAGTCCATGAGACTCTTATCTCCAAGAAACTACTCAGAAAAATCTAGAAGTGGCACTGTGGCTCAAGTGGTAGAGTGCTTAGGGACAGTGTCCAGGCCCTGCAAGCCCCAGGACCAAAAAAATAAAAATAACCACAATTCTTAGCTTAAAAAAGGTCTGTAATCACTGTTTTTGATTCCAGTGTCCTGCATCTTGTATATACATTTTTCTAATTTGGGAGGGAAAGGGAAATAAAATGCTGAAGTAAGGATACAGGATGATCCATTGTAACAATGAGATGTACAAGACACTATGTTGAAAATGAACTTTATAACTTTGAGGGGGGAGGAATTGAGGAGGTGGGGAGGAAAGGGATGGTAGGGGAAAAACAAAGGAGGGGGTAACAATGCTCAATAGGAAATGTACTCATTACCTTACTCATGTAACTGTAACCCCTGTACAGTATCTTTACAATAATATACATATACATTAAAAGTCTGTTGATCTTTAAAAAGTAAAAGTAATGTATTAAAAAAAATTAAGGAACTTAGAAGATGTGCACAATCCAGGCCTTGGATTCCAACTCCAACACCATTTTAAAACAAATTGCTGGCACCAGTGGTCTAGTAAGTAGTGCATGCCTGTGATGCTAGCTGCTAAGGAGGCTATGCTGGAGAGAACTGCGGTTTGAAGCCTGACCAAGCATAAAGTCTGAAAGATATATCTCCAAAACATTTAACCAAAAACAAGCTGCAAGGCATAGCTGAAATAGAAGAGTGCCTGCCAGGCAAACCAAAAAAGTCTTAGATCCTTAGTTCAAACTCCAGTACCAACAAAAGGCAAAATACAAAGAAACAAACAAACCTATTCACTTCAGCAGTGATTCATAAATTCCTATCTTGTTCAGGTTTTTTCCTCACAAGCAAGGCCACTTCATGCTTAAATCAGCTGTTCTCAGTTCTGACTGCACAATAGAATCACCTAGGGTACCTGTTTGAGCTAAAATTTCACAATTATTTATTTGCTCTTTTCTAAAGCATTGCCTTCTTTTCTTTTCTTTTTTTTGTCGGTCGTGGGGCCTGAACTCTGGGCCTGGGCACCATCTTTCAGATTTTCAGCTCAAGGCTAGTGCTCTATCTTTTGAGCCAAGCGCCACTTCCAGCTTTTTCTGCTTATATGGTGCTGAGGAATCGAATCCAGGGCCTCATACATGCAAGATAAGCACTCTACCACTGAGCCACCTTCCCAATCCAAGCATTGCCTTCTGTAGGAATCATTTTCCTAAATCTAAACTGACAAGTCAGTTCAACAGTGGCTCACACCTGTAATCCTAGCTACTCAGGAGGCTGAATCTAAGAATCAAGGTTTGAAGCCATCCTGGGCAGGAAAGTCCATGAGACCCTTTTTTCAAATTAACCACACACATAAATCTAGAAGTGGACTCGTGGTTTATGTGCTGGAGCTCTAGCCTTGAGTGAAAAAGCTAAAGAACAGCACCCAGGTCTTGACTTCAAGCCCCAGTAACAGCACAAAAAAAATCTACATTGACCTAACAGACCTAGTACCTCTACCTTTTTTTTAATTTTAATTTTTATTGTGAAAATACTGTACAGAGGGGTTACAATTACATGGGCAAGATAATGAGTACATTTCTTATCAAGCATTGTAGCCTCCTCCTTTGTTTCCCCTTCCCATCCCTTCCCAGCCTCCCCCTCCCCCCCCAATCCTCACCCCCACACACACCAAAGTTGTAAAGTTCGTTTTCGACACGACAACTTGTACTTCTCATTGTTGCAACGGGTCCACCTATATCCTTATTTAAAAGACTGGTTTTTCCCCTTCCCCTCCACAAATTATATCAACATCAAATACAGTGAAAGCAGGGGTTATACTGTGGGGGAGGGACATACAAAGCAACAAAGAAATAATCTTATAAATGCGTTAGAAACAAATGCATGAAAGAAAAAAAACATTTAAATACATATCTTAGGGTCCATTTTCCTAACATCACCTTATTTGACCTTTTATGCTTGACTCATACTAGATATTGCAAATAAGGGAAACCATGGGACCTATGTTTCTTTGGGCTTGGCTTACTTCACTTAATATAATTTTTTCCAAGTTTTCCATTTCCTAACAAATGAGGCAATATCATTCTTTCTGATGGAGGCATAGAATTCCATTGTGCATATATACCACATTTTCTTGATCCATTCATCTACTGAGGGGCATCTGGGTTGGTTCCATATCTTAGCTATAGTAAATAATGCTGCAATAATCATAGTTGTGCTGGTAGCTTTAGTGTGGTCTTGTTTGTAAACATTTGGGTAAATGCCCCAAAGTGGGATTGCTGGGTCATAGGAGAGCTCTATGTGGAGTCTTTTGAGGAATCTCCATACTACTTTCCAAAGTGGTTGAACAAGTTTGCACTCCCACCAACAATGAAGTAAGATTCCCTTCTGTCCACATCCCCTTCAGCATCTGTTGTTATTACAGTTCTTGATTTTTGCCATTCTAACTGGGGTGAGGTGGTATCTTAATGGTGTTTTGATTTGCATTTCTTTTATGGCTAGTGAGGTTGAGCATTTCTTCATGTGTCTATTGGCCATCCTTCTTTCTTCTTCAGAGAAGCTTGAGACGTTCACTAGGTATTCTAAGAAATTGTTAGGAAATTCAAGCTGGCCTTGAATTCCTTTATTTTTCATTTTTTTGTTATTTTCTGCTAGTCCTGGGGCTTGAACTCAGGGCCCAGTCATGGTCTCCTTGCTGTTGTGCTCAACTAGCGCTCTACCACTTTAGCTACAGTTCTACTCCTAGCTTCTTAGTGATCAATTAGAGAGAATAATTTCAGAGCCTTGGGGCTGGGAAGGTGGCTCAGTGGTAGAGCGCTTGCCTTGCATGCCTGAGGCCCCGGATTTGATTCCTCAGCACCACATAAGCAAAAAGAAAAAAGCCAGAAGTGGCGTGGTGGCTCAAGTGGTAGAGCACTAGCCTTGAGCTGAAGAGCTGAGAGACAGTGCCCAGGCCCAGAGTTCAGGCCCCATGACCGGACCCCCCCCAAAAAAAAAAAGAATTTCAGAGCCTTTCTTGCCCAATCTGGCTTTGAAACATGGTCCTCAAAGTTCAGCTTCTTGAGTAGCTAGGATTATAGGAATGAGCCTCAGCATCGAGCTTTGGCCTTGATTTATTTTTTTCTTGTCCTAGGGCTTGAAACTTAGGGTCTAGGTGCTGTCCCTGAGCTTCTTTTGCTCAAGGCTAGCACTCTACCACTTGAGCCACAGCTCTACTTCTGGATTTTTCTAAATAGTTTATTGGGGATAAGAGTCTAATAGTTTTACTCCCTGTGCTGGTTTCTAATCTTGATCCTCACGGGTTCCTACTCCTGAGTAGCTAAGATTATAGGCATACACTACCAATGCCTTGAATTGGCCTTGAATTCTTTTTTTTTTTTTGCCAGTACTGGAGCTTGAACTCAGGGCCTGGGTTCTGTCCCTGAGCTTCTATGGGCTCAAGGCTAGCTCTCTACCAATTGAGCCACAGCACCACTTCCAGCTTTTTCTGTTTATGTGGTACTAAGGAAACAAACCCAGGACTTCATGCATGCTAGGCAAGCATTCTACCACTAAGCCACATACCCAGCCTACTGGCCTTGAATTCTTAAAGATCCTACAACCACCACCACCCTTTAAGTCACAAGGAAATGTTTTGGGGAATACATTTATCTGACTTCATAGTATTTGTTGCCCAGGGCTAATTTTTCTTCCCAATGACATTACATTTAAATCTAGTCAAGTTTTATTGCTTATCTCAGTTTCCAAAATCACTTAAAAAATTTACATGTATTTATTAGCAAAAAGCAGACATTAGTATTACAGATTTAAGAGTCCAGTGGGTTGGCACATACCTGTATCCCAGCATTCTGGAGGCTGAAGCAGAAGGATTATGAGTTCTGCACCGGCCTGGGCTACAAGTGAGATCCTATCTCAGAAAAGAAAGAATATAGATTTGAATTATCCACAAGCGCCCAGCTTCTAAGGAAAATGATCTGCTACTTGAGCCAAGTCTCAAGCCCTTTGCTTTAGTTATTTTTCAGACACAGTCTTGTACTTTTTGCCCAGGGCTAGTTTCTAAGTGTACTCCAGGGAGCATATTTAAGACATGCTTGGCTTATTTAGGATGAATTTTCTTTTTGCCTGAACTTGCCTTGGTCCTTAGCCCTCCCTATGTCCACTTGACCCTTGTAGCTGGAATTACAGGTTTAAGTTGTCATGTCTGGCTCCCTAACTTCTGAATTATCATCCCCATTCAGGAGTTTGTATTACCAAATCTGTTTTTCTTGAATCTGTGAGATGTGCTTTATCTCTACCAATAACTTTTTATTTTATTTTTTATATATAATTTCATTGTTATTATTAGAGTGTTGTGCAGAGGGGTTACCCTTTAATAAATCAGGTAATGAGTCTCTTCTTTCTTTCTTTTCTTTTTTTTTCTTTCTTTCTTTTCTTTTTTTTTTCTTTCTTTCTTTTTTTTTTGTCGTTTGTGGGGCCTGAACTCTGGGCCTAGGCGCTGTCCCTCGGTTCTTCAGCTCAAGGCTAGCACTCTACCACTTGAGCCACAGTGCCACTTCCGGTTTTTTCTGCTTATGTGGTGCTGAGGAATCAAACCCAGGGCCTCATGCATGCAAGGCAAGCTCTCTACCACTGAGCCACCTTCCCAGCTCTCTTCCTTTCTTTCTCTCTCTTTCTTTCTTTCCCTTGCCTCCCTCCCTCCCTCCCTCTCTCCCTCTCTTCCTTCCTTCCTTCCTTCCTTCCTTCCTTCCTTCCTTCTATCTTTCCTTCCTTCCTTCTTTCCTTTCTTTGTCATAGGGCTTGAACTAGGGGCCTGGGCTGTCCTTGAGCTTTTGCACTCAAGGCTCTACCACTTTTAGCCACAGCACCACTTCCAGTTTTCTGGTGGTTAACTGGAAATAAGTTTCATGGACTTTTCCTGTCTGGGCTGGCTTTAAACTGCAATCCTTAGATCTCAGCCTCCTGAGTAGCTAGAATTATGGGTGTGAGCCACTGGCATGAGTATATTTCTTTTTGGAAATGTCACTCCTTTCTTTATTATAGTTGATATTTTGTTGTTGTTGTTGTTGTTGTTGTTGTTTTGTCCATTGTGGGGCTTGAACTCTGGACCTGGCCCCTGTCCCTCAGCTCTTCAGCTCAAGTGTAGCACTCTACTACTTGAGTCACAGCATCATTTCTGGTTTCTGCTGGTTTATTAGAGATAAGAGCTTCAAGGATTTTCCTGCCTGGTCTGGCTTTGAACCACGATCCTCAGATTTCTACCTCCTGAGTAGCTAGTATTACAGGAGTGAACCACCAGCACCCTGCCATATTTAGTTTTTAAAATTGTTTTCATGCACAATCCTAATGTATATTACTATAAGGTAGATCAGATACCATTCCTATTTGACAGATGAAATACAGGCTCAACAAATCTTTTTGCCAAAGTCACAAAGACAAAGATTTTAATTCAATTGTTCAGCAATTTCAAATATAATACCTCTCATATTTTATGATTCAGTAAGAAGATATGTTATAAAATAGTCTCAAGTATCATACAAGTTAGAGAGAGCTGTTCAAAGCCAAATCAAAATACCCAAAAGAAGACCATACTTGGATGCAGTTCAGGCCGTCCATCATCAAAAAGGTAGGACAAAGTAGCAGGTAATGTCCATTTCAAGAAACAGTGGCTATTTGGTTCTAGAAAAATAGTCCATTCTTTGGCTGGACATTCATCCTATGGCTGAGCTTCATGAGAGGTAAAAATCAACTCCTTTTTCTGACCAAATCCAGGTAAAAGTCAGGGGCCAGTGGCTTCTACCTGTAATCCTAGCTTCTCAGGAGATTGAGATCTGAGGATCATAGTTTGAAGCCAGCCCAGGCAGGAAGGTCTGTGAGTCTGTAATCTCCAAATAACTACCAAAAAACCCCCCCAGAAGTGGAGCTGTGGCTCAAGTGGTAGAGTGCTAGCCTTGAGAAGTAAAACATAAAGCTCAGGGACATTTCCTAGACCCTTAGTTCACACTCAAAAAAAAATCCAGGTAAACATTGACTGGTTATGATCTGGTCGCTAAGTATACTGAAACATTCTTGGCCCTTAAATAGTTCTCAATTGACCTAGTAGATGAGGCAGATAATGGTAGGGCAGAACTATAAATGCTACTCTGGGAACCCAGTAGAGGGATACTTGGCCCACCTTGGAGAGAGAGATAGGATGGTATGGTGGAGGGGGGAGGGAGTTAGTAATGTTCAGAGATAGACATTCAATTTAAAGTTCTGAGGGTGGGCAGAAATTAGCCAAGCAAAGGGAATGAAAGTGAGTTGGGGTCATAAAGATGGAAAATAGGAACTGATTCTCTGAGTTCCCTGGGAAATACTCAGGGAAATTAAGAGTAGACTATTTATTAGGATAGTTTCAGTCATAACAAAACTGAATAGCTAAAAAGGAAATTCAAGGTGGTATATACTAGTCTGAAGTCTAGCCCAGCAATTCTTAGGCCTCTTAGCATAACACTTTATATACCTTACTTGCTGTTACAGTTGTGGCTACTGATAATACTGCATTGAGCCATACTCACTTTAGAATTAGACCTATATGTTGGACTCATCAAATAGGATGAGAATCACTGAGAATCACAAAGGAAGGAAAGGATGAAAGGAAAATAAGACCAAGTGTGAACTGTGATAATAACAATACTCTTGGGCAGCACAATAATTCAAATTAACTAAAGTTCTGAAAACTATGGTCCATAGAACTGCTCCCGGTTCTCTTTGGGGAAATTAATTTCCACTTTGCTGATTTTTATTATCTCACTATGCTTGAGCTTCTTAGGAATACTTTATTTTTCCAGTGATACTGGGGTTTGAACTCATACCTGTGCTTGCTAGGCAGGCTCTCTCCCATTGAGGCATGACTCCAGCCCAGAAATACTTCAATAATCCACTCATGCTGGCTGGACATATTCTTAATTTAAACTTAAATCTAAGTTTTAGCAGATCATTTACTCACAATTTTTTTCTGAGCTTGATCCATCATCACTCCCTTTGCCTGATCCAGTTTGTGACATCCTGTCTTTAGGGCCTATAAGAAACACAATTCACTTTTTTTTTAAATAGCAGCCTTTCACTTATTTGTATGGTGTTAAGGATTCCTTGACCCTAGTTTTTATACCAAATATATCCTATCCTGTTTATTTTTTTTAATGCTTAAAATAAGTTTTAGCCTGCTAATCACACCCATTGCTTTTATTTTTATCCTCTTCTCTTCAATGATGATGATGATTGTTTTTTGTTTTTGTTTTTATTGTTGGTCCTCGGGCTTGAACTCAAGGCCTGGACACTGTCCCTGAGCTTCTTCTTCTTCTTTTCTTTTTTTGCCGGTCATGGGGCCTGAACTCTGGGCCTGGACGCTGTCCCTCAGCTCTTCAGCTCAAGGATAGTGCTCTACTACTTGAGCCACAGTGCCACTTCCAGCTTTTTCTGCTTATGTGGTGCTGAGGAATCGAACCCAGGGCCTCAGGCATGCAAGGCAAGCACTCTACCACT
>NW_012267254.1:13904445-13907187 GCF_000151885.1 Dipodomys ordii | reverse complement strand
TTTTTTTTTTTTGGCCGGTTGTGGGGCCTGAACTCTGGGCCTGGGTGCTGTCCCTCAGCTCTTCAGCTCAAGGCTAGTGCTCTACCACTTGAGCCACAGTGCCACTTGCGGCTTTTTCTGCTTATGTGGTGCTGAGGAATCAAACCCAGGGCCTCGTGCATGCAAGGCAAGCACTCTACCACTGAGCCACCTTCCCAGCCCTACATAGCAAGATTCTATCTCAAAAACATACAAGCCAGATACTAGTGGCTCACATCTCAAATCTTAGCCATACAGGAGGCTGAGATCTAAAGATTGTGGACCTGGGTAGGAAAGTCTTTGAGACTCTTACCTCCAATTATGCACAAAAAGGCTGGAAGTGGACATGTGGCTCAAGTGGTAGAGTGCCAACCTTCAGCTAAAAAGCAAAAAATAGTGCCCAGGCCCTAAGTTCAAGCCCCCCCCACGGGATAAATGGTTATTTAATATTTGTATAAATCATATGACACCAAGAATGTGACTGTTGATGTATTTTATGCATAGAATTACATAAATTAGAGACATATGAAGTCTTTCGGGAATATAAAAGAAGGAAGACAGCCATGGTTGTACACACTTGTAATCTTACCATTTGGGGGCCTGGGGAGAATTGAAAGTTTGAGGACAGCCTGGGCTAGTGAGTTTCAAGCCAAGCTAGTCTGGCTAGCAAGACTATATCTCACAAAACAAAAGAAAAAAGGAAGGAAGGAGGACAAGAAAAACAAATATTTACAAATAGTTATAAAAGGAAATTCCCTTTTCTTTCTGTTTTTCCTCCTTCCCTCTTCCTTCCTTATTCTCTGTCTGCTTTTTTTTTTTTTGGTCGATAGTGGGGCTTGAACTCTGGACCTGTGCATTGTCCCTCAGCTCTTCAGCTCAAGGATAGGGCTCTGCCACTTGAGCCACAGTAGCACTTCCGATTATCTGGTGGTTTATTGGAGGTAAGAGTCTCATGGACTTTCCTGCCCAGGCTGGCTTTGAACCACGATCCTCAGCTCTCAGCCTCCTTAGTAGCTAGGATTACAGATATGAGCCACCGGCGCCCTGCTGTCTGCCTTTTTTCTTGTCTTCCAACACATATATACTTACCACATAATATATATCAGAGATTTTGTTAGGTACTTGTTCACAGCAGCTAGCAAAACTACCTTGGTATCTGCCACATAAAGCTTATAATTATTAATGGAGACAGATGCTATTCCAGTGCCCATTCAAATACATGTAAAATGACAAGTATGATGAATCTTCTGTAAAAGAGGTACAGGAATCTATGAAGTAAGAGATGGCTCCCTGAGAAAGTAAATCTTTCTCAGAGATCTGAATAGTGCATTGGAGTTAACCAGGTGAAAAGAGAGAAGCAGTGTTCCAGGTTAGCCCTGGGGCATGTCCAAAGCCCTGTGGCAAAAGGACACTCTGTCAAAGAAGAACTAGGTTACTAGAGGTCAGGCAGTAGCTAGAAAATTTTATGAAGTGAAGGGTTAGATATTGATCAGGTGATGCAAAGCTTTGGGGGTTATTTTAATAATTTATCTTCACTGGGCGCTTGTGGCTCACACCTTTAATCCTAGCTACTTAGGAGGCTGAGATCTGAGGATCATGGTTTAAAGCCAGTCTGGGCAGGAAAGTCCATGAAACTCTTACCTCCAATAAACCAGCAGAAAACCACAAGTGGCACTATGGCTCAAGTTGTAGAGCGCTTGCCTTGAGCTGAAGAGCTGAGGGACAGTGCCCAGACCCAGAGTTCAAGCCCCACAACCAACAATAATATTAATAATTTTATCTTCATCCTAAGAACAAAAGCCACTGAAAAGTTTACAAGACCACAATAGATCATATAAAATATTGGATAAGGAACATAGCCAAAGCAGAGAAATCAACTGGAAGGGTACTACATAGCCTGATGAGAAAAGAAGATTTATTAGAGATGAAGGGAGTTCTGGACAAGATGAAGGACATGCAGCAAGCTCTCTCTCTCTCTCTCTCTCTCTCTCTCTCTCTCTCTCTCTCTGTGTGTGTGTGTGTGTGTGTGTGTGTGCGCGCGCGCGCGCCAGTACTGGGGCACTTAGGGCTTAGTATTCTTTCTCTCTTTCTCTCTCCCTCTCTCTCTCTCTCCCTCACGTAACACTAACTCTCACCCTAACACTAAACTTAACCCTAACCCTAAACCTCACCCTAACCCTAACCCTAACATTAACCCTAAACCTCACCCTAACCCTTATCCCAACCCTAACACTAACAATAACCCTCTACCTAACCCTCTCCCTAACCCTAACCCTCTCTCTCGCCTTTTTTGCTCACCCTTGGTCCTTTTTTACTTGAGCCATATTTCCAGTACCAGCTTTTAGTGGAGATAAGAGTTCTCAAGGATTTATGTGTCCTGGCTGGCTTTGAACATTGATCCTCGGAGCTCAGACTCTAGAATAACTGTAAGCACTCTACCACTGAGCCATCTTCCCAGCCCCTTCCTTTAGTTTTTTTTTTATCCTAATGTTATTTTCTTTGTTCTAGGTACCTGTCTAGGAAACAACAGTATATTTCATCTCTGTAGCTCCTTTTGACTGTGCTAGTTTTCCAAATCTTATTTGTTTTGGGTCTGGTCGTGGGGCCTGAACTCTGGGCCTGGGCACTATCCCTCAGCTCTTCAGCTCAAGGCTAGCACTCTACCACTTGAGCCACAGCGCCACTTCTGGGTTTTTTCTTTTTGCTTATGTGGTGCTGAGGAAT
>NW_012267254.1:13887791-13902625 GCF_000151885.1 Dipodomys ordii | reverse complement strand
AAAAAAGCTGGAAGTGGTGCTGTGGCTCAAGTGGTAGAGTGCTAGCCTTAAGCTGAAGAGCTGAGGGACAGTGCCCAGGCCCAGAGTTCAGGCCCCACGACCAGACCCCCCCCAAAAAAAGAAAAGAAGTTTACTTACCTTGTGGTTCTAGAAGTCCAAGAATAGGTTTCCAGCATTTGGTGAGAGACTTCTTGCTATGTAGGGTAATAATTATATGACAGAGGGCATCATGTGATGAGACAGCACAAGCTTGTTAGCTTGAATCTTTCTCCTCTTATAAATCTATAAATGCATTATGGGAACTCTACCCTCCTGTCCCTATTTAATCCAGTTTTCCAAAGATCTTATATCCAAATAGAATTAACATATATGGCTCTGTGGAATGGTTTGTGTCCATAAGGAATAAGGAGGGGCTATTTCTTCCTCTGGGAGAATAAACAGCTACCATTTGAGGACTACAGAGAAAGCAGTGGCTCTGGGATGGATTCAGATTTCCTTTAGAATAAGGTGCAGAAAGCACACAAAACAGAGCCGTGTGTGTGTGTGTGTGTGTGTGTGTGTGTGTGTGTGTGTGTGTGTGTGTGTTATTGAAAGTATGGTGAAAAGATTCAGCAGCTGGGGAAACATGACAGATGGGACAGAATAGGGGATGTACACAGCCAAATGGAACTTAGAGTGGACCCAGTGAGGCGTGGCCTGGGAGTCTGGGGCTTCTTACTGTGACTAATATATTGGAATGAGATGTTCTAATGAGAACAGTTCTTGGTACACTCAAAGTATAGTGATGATGAGGCTAGAGGGAGGAGTGAGTGTTTGTGGGCACTCATTTGACTATTGCTTATAGAAGTAAAGATGTTTGGGAAAAGTTGAAATTACTCCACTCTGAACCCTTAGATTACATGAGCTCTTTGCCCCCCCCCGCCCCCCTCCATTTCATGCCAGTACTGGGGCTTGAACTCAGGGCCCAATCACAGCATCTTTTTCACTTAAAGGTGTTCCTATACAATTTGAGTAACAGCCAAGTTCTGTTTGTTTGTTTGTTTTTTCCCTAATTAAGGATAAGAGTCTCATGGATGTTCCTGTCCAGGCTTGAAACAGCAATCCTCAGATCTCAGCCTCCTGAGTAATAGGGATTGCAGGTGTGAGCCTCTGGCACCTGGGGTTGTGGTTTGTTTGTTTATTTTGTTTGGTTTGAGACAGGGTCTCATGATGAAGTCCAAGTTAGTCTAAAACTTACTAGAGCCAGGCACCCATAGTTTCTGCCTGTAATCCTGGCTATTCAGGAACCTGAAATATGAGGATTGAGGTTCAAAGCCAGCCCCAGCAGGCAAGTCCGTGAGACTCTTATCTCCAATTAACCACCAGGTAACTGAGGTGGCACTGTGGCTCAAGTGGTAGAATGCTAGCATTGAGCTGACAACACCAGGCCCAGAGTTCAAGCCCCGTGACTGAACAACAACAACAAAAAGATTAGATAGATGGATACCCTCTTAATTTCTATTGATAGAGGGTGAAATGTATGTATTAGTTTGTTCTTGACTTCTTTCAGAGGAAGGGCTGTATATGATGCCCCCACTTATGTTCCTGCTGATGCAGTTGAGGGCTCTCATCCTTAAATGAGAAATCATGTCTTTGAAGCATTTTTCTTGTCAGTCCCCTTCTGATAGAAGGAAAAAACATTAAAAAATTGTTGTAAACATTCTATAGAAATGCCCTGTGCTGGGTACTTGTGGATCATGTCTGTAATCCTAGCTACTCAGAAGGCTGAGATATGAGAATCAAACAATTTAGAGGCAATCTGTGTAGAAAAGTCCATGAGGCTGTTCTCTCTAATACCCTCTTCAAAAAAAAAAAGCCATAAGTGGAGCTGTGGCTCATGTGATAGAGTGCCATGCCTGAGTGAATAAAGCTAAAGGATAGCATCTAGGTCCTAATTTCAAGTCTCAGTATTGTTATCAGAAAAAAAGAACCCCTACAAACAAACAAAAATAACCATAAATAAGTAAAATGTTTTAGCTGTTATCCCTTCCATCAGATTCCAACTAGCATCGATTGCCTAGAGGTCATTCTTTTCTTCAAGAATTACTTCTCTTGATTTATAGTCCAACTTATAAGAATTGGGATGAAGTCAGAGACTACACCTAGTGACTCTTATTTAACAATTTTATGGGGCACTTGAGTGTTGCCAGTGAATAGGGTTAGAAGATAGAAAACAGAAAGAAAACAAACAAAAAACCAAACAGCAGTACACTCAGATTCAGATAAACAAGTACTATTTATATTTTTAGTGTAGGTATTCCTAAAATAATGATAAGGTACATTTATACTGAAAAAAGTATTCACTGTCTATTTTAAATTCAAATTTAACTAGGTACGTTGTAGTTTTATTTTGATACTCCTGACAACCCTACCAGTAATTTAACATGAAAGTGTTATGTTAGTGTGAGTTTACGGTGCTTGGTAGGTACTAATCCATTTGGCTGCCACAGACAAAACACATGTGTAGACCATTGCTGCTGGTTTATGCCTGTAATCCTAGGTACTCGGGTGGCTTAGGCTTGAGGAAGCAGTTCGAAGCTAGGTACTCGGGTGGCTTAGGCTTGAGGAAGCAGTTCGAAGCTAACTGTAGCAGTAAAGTCCATGAGACTTTGATCTCCAATTAACCACTAAAAAAGTCAGAAATGGGACTGTGGCTCAAGTGGTAAAAGGGCTACGTTTGAGCACAAATAACTCAGGGCCCTGGGTTCAAGTTAAAGTCTCGATCAGCACAAACACACACACACACTCACACACACACAAACCAAAAGAACAAAAACAATCCAAGCCAGCCGTACAGAAGGAACAAAGTACAGAAGGATGATCGTGGCCCTTTTAGGAACCCGTAGCTGACCCAATTGACATAAACAGTGCTTTGATTTATTCCCCGCCTCCATTCTTCTCTTCCTGCAACTTGAAAGAGTTGCTCCACCACTTCTTTCTTCTCAAAGTCCCGCCTTTTAGGCTGCCCCCAATGGAGAAAAATCGGTTACCGAAAAGGAGCCGGCAAAAGCGTAGACGTGGATTTCAGAGCAGCGGAAGTAGTCAGATTTCACTTAGAGCCGTAAAGCGCGGATGGCTCGGTCACCTTCCGGATAACGACACCTGCTCAGACTGTCAGTGCCGGCCTTCCTCGTGTAAAGGGATTCTGCCGGACCTTTGCTAATTCAATTTCTTTCCCTTTCCGGGCCCTTCCCCATCGTCGCCCCCTTCACCTTGGATCATGTTCAAGAAGTAAGGACATGCTGTGGCCTCCATCGACTGATCACAAAGGCGGTGGGGGGTGGGGATGGAGGATGGAGGAGAGGGTGAGAGCTAAAATCCTTTTTCTCTCTTCCCCTCTTCCCCTGCCATCCTGATTCCCTAAGGTTTTCTCTCACTTGCGACTTGCCACACTTCTTTAAGCTTTTCATTCCTAATGCTCAATGGGGTTTTGGTACCTCCACTCCCATTTTCTTTTTCGCTATCCCATCTTTCTTTTGCCCCCTCCTGTAATTCTATCTCCATTACCAGGGTTCTACCAATCACATCTTTGCACTGCGATTTAGGGGCATATCCTCTTTAGCTGAGAGGGGAGCCCTGCGCTCGCTGCCATGTGTTTATTAGTTATGAACTGAATAAGGGAAGGCTTGACTTCCTGGGTCATGGAAGCGAAGGAGTCTGGGTGACAGGAAGCCAGTGGCCTGTCAAGCCTATTGCCTAGTTGTCTGATTAACCTTCTGTTGAAAATAACGTGATTGCCCCTTGGCTACTCAGTGAAAGGAAGGGAACATTGCTTGGGATCCTACCTAGTGCGTTTACTTTCTAGATTTGGTAGACGCAAAAATCAAACGGGAACATGGGCAAAGGAAGGTGGGTCTTGCATGTGAAATTTTGAGAAAAATTAGCTAAAGATCTTAGAAATCATCACCATCTCTTTAAAAAGCTCAAAAGATTACTTAGTTTAGTAGGGGCCGATTGAATGCGTTAGGCTTCGGTTGTTTTTTGTGTTTTAATGCTTGGGGTTTATCTTTTTAAAAAGAGGTCTTACTGGTGGGAGTGAAACTGTGTTTCTTTTTTAAAAAAATTTTTATTGTCAAGGTGATGTACAGAGGGGTTACAGTTACATAAGTAAGGTAATGATTACATTTCTTGTCTAACTTGTTACCCCTTCACTCATTTTTTCCTCTTTCCCTACCCTCCAATCCCTCTCCGTTTCTTCTTTTAAAGTAAGATTTTCCAGGAAAGGCATGTATGTAGTTTATAGTTCAAGATATGTCTCTCTTTCTCCCTCACTAGTTACTCTTTACATGACAGTTTAATATTGTATTAAGTATGGCTCTGTGTTGGACAGAATAAAAGAAAAATGGCATTTAAAATAATTTAGTTTATAATTATTTTAAAATATAAATATTTGCTTTGGAATAGACCATAAATTACAATAATACTTAGAGGAATTCTGAGACTTTGCTTAGCAATGCATTTGTTTTTCTTGAAAAAATCGCTCCACAGATTTGATGAAAAAGAAAATGTGTCCAACTGTATCCAGCTGAAAACCTCAGTTATTAAGGGTATTAAGAACCAATTGATAGAGCAGTTTCCAGGTATTGAGCCATGGCTTAATCAAATCATGCCTAAGAAAGATCCTGTCAAAATTGTTCGATGGTAAGTCTTTCTTTTTCTCTATGTAAACCTTAGCATAGCTGAATATTAAGCGATTACTTGTATTCATTCTAAATTAGATTATTTGCAAATTAACTACAGATAAATAAATAATGGGAATAGTAGCTCAATGTTTTCATTCAGAATTTGCTTTATTCTTTAGAGATTGGTTAGCAATGGAATTGAAATAATGAAATTGGTTGTAGCAGATACTATTTTTTGTCTCTTTTTCTTCCATGATGTATGATAGGAAAAACAATAAACACTCTTCTCTTTTGACTAGGCTCTTTACTGAAATAAAAAAAAGTTTACTGTATCTTTATATGTGTCAATTTTATATTATACATTTGCAAGGATGTTTGACTACATTGATTTTTGACAGATGATCTCTAACTTGATACTTTGTAACATTTGTTTTACAGCCATGAACATATAGAAATCCTAACAGTAAATGGAGAATTACTGTTTTTTAGACAAAGAGAAGGGCCTTTTTATCCAACCCTAAGGTTACTTCACAAATGTAAGTCTTGTTAGAAATATGCGTTTGGGGATATAGAAAGTCACAGAAAGAGTTGAAAATAACTTTTAAAAGTTAATTTGTTAATTAGTAGTTAATGAAGGATATAAAAGGTCAAGGCTCATCTTGTGGTAAGTCTGAAAAATATAAATCCTTTTATTATGCATTCTAGAAAGCACAAAAGTGTTTCCATTCATTCTTTCATTCATTTATTCATTTGACAAATATTTATTGAACTTAGTATGTGCCAGGCACTGAGCTATATACTTAGAAAGTGATTGAAATAGACATAAGCCTTGTCTTTATGAAGGTAAGAATGTATTTAGGAGAATAGATAACAATTAGGTAATTATACAAATATATTTTCACAAACTGATAAGACTTAGGAGCATTATCTTCTTTTAAATTTGTATCTAGATTTGCCTAATAGTTATAATTCTGTATATGGGAAAGCATTAACTAACTAAATATAGGAGTCTCATTTATACTAGTTGAATACCATGGTCAGGTGTAATCCAAGTAATATTTATTTGATACCCACATTTGCAGGTTGTTAGTTTGAGTATAAGAGAATATCCAAGGCAGATAAGATCCCAGTGAGCAGAAAGTTTTGAGTTTCTTCATTGTCATCTAATATTCTAGTCAAGAGGTGGAAGGAAAGGAAAGGTGGTGACTGGCAGCCTCTATTGTTGGTGCTGGTGACTTATCTTTTTGGTAACAAGAGATTAATTTTGAATTACCTGGTGGTGCAGAGGTCAGGAGCAGTAACCTGTAGACAAATTTCTAGAGGTGAAGCACTTAAATATTTACATGGGAATAATTGTAATTATTTGGTAAAGTATTGACTATTGGCTTAAAAACAGAAATTAAATACTGATACAATGATACAAGTCTTAAGTGAAAATATTGTGGTAACAGACATTTTGACATTAATTCCTGATCAACTGACATAGCAGAGATAAAAGTTATCAAATATTTACCATGACCTTTGATTTGTTTCTGGTTTGAAAAACAAATACAAGCCCTCCCCCATAAAAAGATATAAAAAACTTCCTCATAACTATTGGGATAATTTGGATATCGTTTGGCTATAAACTTTTTGTTGGTTTTGGGGCTTGAACTCAGGGCCTGGGCGCTGTCCCTGCACTCTTCAGCTCAAAGCTAGCGCTCTACTGCATGAGCCACAGCACCATTTCAGGTTTTCTAGTGATTTATTGGAGATAAGAGTCTCATGGTCTTTCCTGCCTGGGCTGGCTTTGAACCGTGATTTTCAGATCTCAGCCTCCTGGCTAGGATTACAGGCGTGAGCCACTGACGCCCAGCTCTTACTTCCAGTTTTTGAGTGATTCATTGGCGATCAGAGTCTCACAGGGGGACTTTTCTGCCTGGGCTGGCTTCCTACCTCGATCCTCAGATCTCAGCCTCCTGAGTAGCAAGGGATTTCAGGTATGATCCATCAGTGCCTGGCTGCTATAAACTTATATTGTAAGATTATTGTTAAATTTTTAGGTGTAACAACTGCGGGGTGTGTGTGTGTGTGTGCACATGTGTGCGTGTGTGCATGTACATGTGCATGCTTGTTACTGGTACTTGACCTCAGGACCTGGGTACTATCCCTTAGCTTTTGTGCCCAAGATTAGCACTCTATCACTTGAGTCACAGCTCCCCTTCTGGCTTTTTGCTGCATAATTGTAGATTAGAGTCTAAGATCCTTAGGGATCCTCAGATCTCTGCCTTCTGAGTAGCTAGGATTACAAGTGTGAGCCACCAGCAACTAGCTGCACAAAACATTTTAAATGAACAATTATTGATTCTAAGTAGAGACTGTTCAGGTGTACAGTGAACTATTCTTCCAGTTTTTCTGTAAATTGAGCATTGTCATATTTGAGGAAAAGGTTGTCTTAATTAGTAATGTTTTGGAGACCTACTTTGTAGAACACCTTAGGTAAAAAGCAAGATAATATGGATGTTTAATACATGACTTTGGATTTAGGCAGAGGTAGGTTCAATTTTCAGTGCATATCACTTTTTTTGCAAATCATTTAACCTCTTTAAGTTTTGCTTCCTTATCTTTAGAAATGGACACTATAACTGTACATCTTGCTGAGGTTGTGAGGATTAAATGAAATAGTGCATGTATTGTACCTAGCACAATGCCTGGAACATAGTAAGTGTTCAATATATGATAGCCTTTATAATGATATAGTAATTGTTCAATAAATGTTCAGTTCTACTTAACATCATCAATCATCATCATCATCCTCATCTTCATCCTTACCATTATAATTATAAGGAGTAAAATATCAATGAGGATGAAGGTATAGAAAACAAAAAGATAATGTGTAGTAAAATATTAGTTCAGTCAAAGCTTGTGTATAGTAATTGTATTAGTTTGGTAAATTTGTGGTTTTTTCCTGGTCCTGAGGCTTGTACTCAGGGTCTGGATATTGTCCTTGAGCTTTTTTTTTTTTTGGGTCCGGTTGTGGTGCCTGAACTCTGGGCCTGGGCACTGTCCCTCAGCTCTTCAGCTCAAGGCTAGTGCTCTATCACTTGAGCCACAGTGCCACTTCCGGCTTTTTTCTTTTTGCTTATGTGGTGGTGAGGGATCGAACCCAGGGCCTTAGGCATGCAAGGCAATCTACCACTGAGCGATCTTCCCAGCCCTTCCTTGAGCTTTCTTGTTCAAGGCTAGTGTTCTACCACTTGAGCTACAGCTTCACTTCCAGCTTTTTGCTGGTGAATTGGAGATAAGACAAAAAAATCGCTAGGCGCCAGTGGCTCACGCCTGTAATCCTAACTACTCAAGAGGATTGTGATCTGAGGATAATGGTTCAAAGCCAGCCCTGGCAGGAAAGTCGGAGAGACTCTGATCTCCAATAAACCACTCAGAAAACCGGAAGTGGTGCTGTGGGATAGCGCCTAAGCCCAGAGTTCAAGCCTCACAACTAAAAAAGTAAATTGGAGATAAGAGTCTCAGGGACTACCCTGTCTGGGCTGGTTTTGAACTGGGATCCTCAGATCTCAACCTCCTGAGTAGCTAAGATTAGAGGTGTAAGCCACTGGCACACAGCTTCCTATCCTCTGTTTCTTATATTTATAGCATTGCCATTGACATCCTTACACAGTATCAGAGTGATTTTATTGTCTTAACTATCCCCTGTGTTCTAAGTACTCATCCTTTTCCCTTTCCCCCTACTTCTCCCTCTAGTCTTTTTTGGCACAGTCTCTTTTGACAGGGCTTAAAATTAGGCCTCAGCATTAGATATTAGGGCCTTGACTTGCTAGGCAGATACTTGAGCCATGCCTCCAGACCCTTTTTCCTTTTATTATTTTTCAAGTAGGCTCTCCTGCTTTTGCCTGGGTGGGTCTCAGACTATTCTACAACTGTGTACCACTTCATGTACTTGTGAGGTGTCACTAATTTCCTAGGGTCACTTCAAATTGCATTCTTCCCAACCTCTACCTTATGAGTAGCTGGGATTACAGGTGTGAGTCTTATATCACTGGTCTTTCTGATATTTTTCTTTTTCTACTTAATTTTTTTTGTTTTGTTTTGTCAGTCATGGGTCTTGAACTCTAGGCCTGGATTCTGTCCCTGAGTTCTTTTTTCTTTTTTAAAAATAATTTTTTATTGAGATTAAGTGATTACATAAATTTAACAGTATTGTAGGATAGTGATACAAACACATTTTAACTTTCACAAAGCAAATTATAATTATCTTGGTCTATAAAGTTTGTGAATTCTATAAGCTTTGTCAATACAACTTTGACAATACAACTATTTCTTCAGAGTGTTTTTTCCTTTTGCTTAGGGTTAGCTGTTCCTGCTTTCCCTCTCATTCCCTCCCTCCCATGCTTTCTACCACTTCGAGCCTCAGTGTCATTTCCAGTTTTTGAGTGATTAATTAGAGATAAGAATCTCACAGGGACTTTTTTTGCCTGGGCTGGCTTCGAACTTTGATACTTAGATCTCAGTCTCCTGAGTAGCTAGGATTATAGGCATGAGCTACCAGCACCAGGCTTCTACTTAATTTTTTTAACTTAATATTCTATTATGGACATTTCTCAGAGCATTGAGTACTCATCTAAAACATGATTTTTTAAAGAGTTGCATGACTATTGTATACATACATCTTGTAGGTATATCTGTTCCAGTCCTGGGTCTTCAACTCAGGGCCTGGGGGGGATACTGCCCCTGAGATATTTGGTATTTTTTTTTAGCTCTCTACCACTTGAGCTATGGTGCTTGATTGGAGATAAAAGTCTCATAGATTTTCCTACACAGGCTGGCTTTGAACCATGACCCTTAGATCTTAGCCACCTGAGTAGCTAGGATTACAGATGTGATACTTTTTAAGTCATTTACCTCTTACCTTATTTATAGGACATTGATTTAAATTCCAGTTTATTATAAATGGTAGGGCTGTGATGGATATCTTTTTTTTTGCCAGTTGTGGGACCTGAACTCTGGGCCTGAACACTGTCCCTCAGCTCTTCACCTCAAGGCTAGTGCTCTACCACTTAAGCCAAAGCACCACTTCGGCTTTTTCTGCTTATGTGGTACTGAGGAATTGCACCCAGGGCCTCATGCATGCAAGGCAAGCTACCTTCCTAGCCCCTGGATATCTTTCTTTTTTTCCTTTATTTTGTCAGCCCTGGTGCTTGAACTCAGGGCCTGAGAACTGTCCTTGAGTTTCTTTTGCTCAAGGCTAGCGCTCTACCTCTTGAACCACAGTGCCACTTCCAGCTTTTTCTGTTTCTGTGTACTGAGGAATTGAACCAAGGGCTTCATGCATGCTAGGTAAGCACTCTAACACTAAGCCACATTCCCAGCCCTGATGGATATCTTTTGACCTAACATGTTATACATCTCTCATTTTTCTTTAGGATAAAGTCTTAGAAGTACTATGCCTCTGTTAGAAAGAATGACACCGCCCCATTTGTTAGGAAATGGAAAGTCTTGGAAAAAATTATATTAAGTGAAGTAAGCCAGACCCAAAGAAACATAGGTCCCATGGTTTCCCTTATTTGCAATAACTAGTATATGTCGAGGATAATCTTACCAGACAAGCAGAAAAGGCCAAAAGCAATGTACATATGACCATATAGGATGATGCTAAGCAAAATGAACCCCAAGATAGGGACACAAATCAATTATGTGATTTTTTTTGTTTCTTTTGTATGTTCTTCCCCCATGGTATAACCCCTGTTTTCACTGTATTTGATTCTTGTGCCCTCCATCTTGTATATACATTGGGGAAAGGGAAATAACAAAATGCTGAAACAAGGATACAGGTTGACCCATTGTAACAATGAAACATATAAGACACTATATTGAAAATGAACTTTACAACTTGGGTGGGTGGGAGGGAGGAGTTGGGGAGTTAGGGAGGGAAGGGATGGTAGGGGAAAAACAGGAGGGGGTGACAATGCTTGATAAGAAATGTACTCATTATCTCGCCCATGTAACTGTAACCCCTCTGTACAGTATCTTTACAATAAAAATATATATTAAAAAACTCTTAGAAGTAGAATTACTGTGAGTCAGAATATAAACTTTTACTAGGTTATCAATTCATGTTGCTAGGTAGTCTTAAAAAAGTTTATACCCATTTCAGTGGGCTCTAGCTATAAATGAAAATACTAGTACCCCTACAGTCTTGCTAAAACAGAATTTCTTTTTTGCCAGTCCTGGGCTTGAACTCAGAATCTGGGCACTGTCCTTGAGTTTCTTTTGCTCAAGGCTAGTACTCTACCACTTGAGCCACAGCACCACTTCTGGCTTTTTCTGTTTATGTGGTACTGAGGAATCAAACCCAGGGCTTCATGCATGCTAGGCAAGTGCTCTACCACTAAGCCATATTCCAAGCCTGCTTTAAAAATATTTAGTAGTAGAATCAGTGAAATATAATGCTTTAGTTTAAGTTTGCATCAGTCAGAGAGTACTATAATTTTGGAAAATATTCATTCATGTTCTTTGCCTTTTTTCTTTGAGTCTCATTTTTAATAATTTATATAATTTATTTCTTCTTTTTTAGATCCCTTTATCCTGCCACACCAGCAGGTTGACAAAGGAGCCATCAAGTTTGTACTCAGTGGAGCAAATATCATGTGTCCAGGCTTAACTTCTCCTGGAGCTAAGCTTTACCCTGCTGCAGTAGATACCATTGTTGTATCCTTCCCAGGCTCTAACTGCTAAAAAATACATGTGTTGTATGGTTAGTATAAAAAGATCTATCAGCCAAGAGAATATTAGGTGGTTAAATGGACTTTCTGGAGGTTACTTGTTTTTTTTTTGGGTCCGGTCATGGGGCCTGAACTCTGGGCCTGGGTGCTGTCCCTCAGCTCTTCAGCTCAAGGCTAGCGCTCTACCACTTGAGCCTTTTTTTTTTTGCTTATGTGGTGCAGAGGAATCAAGCCCAGGGCCTCTGGCATGCAAGGCATGCGCTCTACCACTGAGCCACCTTCCCAGCCCCTCTGGAGGTTACTTGTGTCTCGTACCTTTCTGTTTTTGTTGTTGTTGTTGGTCTCAGGGCTTGAACTCTGGGCCTGGGCACTGCCCCTGAGCTCTTTAGCTTGATGCAAGAGCTCTACCACTTGAGCCCCAGTGCCACTTGTGGTTTTCTAGTGGTTTATTGGAGATAAGAGTCTCACAGATTTTCCTGCCTGGGCTGGCTTTGAACCCCAATTTTCAGATCTCAGCCTCCTGAGTAGCTAGGATTACAGGTGTGAGCCACCAGCACCTGTTTTCTCATGCCCTTCTGGTTACATCTGAAGTAATGGGAAACAGTTTCTGTAATCTTAATAATAAATTATGTTGCCTCTTAGATAGTTTCATAAAAGTTAGGTGAAAACAAGTTATAAAGTAGTCTCATTTGTATTGCAGCCTAATTAGGACATATTGCTATAAGACTTGGAGAATGTCCTTAGATTTTTTTTTTGGTCAGTCTTGGGCCTGAAATCTGGGCCTAGGTGCTGTCCCTCAGCTCTTCAGCTGTAGACTAGTGCTCTACCACTTGAGTCTCAGCCCTACTTCCGGGTTTTTCTGCTTATGTGCTGCTGAGGATTCAAACCGAGGGCCTCATGCATGCAAGGCAAACACTCTACCACTGAGCCACCTTCCCAGCCTCATAGATTCTTGATTACTAGTGGAAAGGACATAGCTGATATGGTTTCTATAAGTGTTGGTAGATTTTAAGTAGTAGACTTCTCCTTAAATGGAAGACTTTCTGAATAACTATATTTTACATTTATTTATTTTATTTTTGTCAGATGTGGGGCTTGAATTTAGTGCCTGGCACTGTCCCTAAGCTTTTTCTCTAGTGCTCTACCACTTTGAGCCACAGTGCCACTTCCTGTTTATTTTTTTAGTGCAGTCTTGCTGTGTTTTAATGGCTTGTCTCAAACTCATGGGTCAAGTGATCTTCCTGCCTCAGTCTCCTGAGTAGCAGAACTACAGGTGTGAACTATTACACCTAGCTACTTTATAAAGTAATTTGTACTTTGAAATAGTTATAGATTTATAAGCAATTGCTGAAAAGATAGTAGAGGTCTTCTGTACTCTGGAACCAATTTTTTTCTTTCTTTTTTTTGCCAATCCTTGGGTTTGATCTTAAGGCATGGGCCATGGACACTATCCCTGAGGGTTTTTTTTTTGTCGGTCGTCGGGCTTGAACTCTGGGCCTGGGCACTGTCCCTAAGTTTCTTTTGCTCAAGGCTAGCACTCTTACCACTTGAGCCACAGCACCACTTCCGGTTTTCTGGTGGTTAATTGGAGATAAGAGTTTCATGGATTTTCCTGCCCTGGCTGGCTTTGAACCTCAATCCTCAGATCTCAGCCTCCTGAGTAACTAGGATTACAGGAGTGAACCACCAGTGCCCGGCATCCCTGAGCTTCTTTTGCTCAAGGCTAGCACTCTACCACTTGAGCCACAGTGCCACTTCTGACATTTTCTATTTATGTGGTATTGAGGAATTGAACCCAGGGCTTCATGCATGAAAGGAAAGCACTCTACCACTAAGCCATATTCCCAGTCTGTAATGTTTTTCTTTTATGATGGTACTGGAGTTGAACTCATAGCCTCTTGATGGCTTGGCTGGTGCCCTATAATACTTACTGCAGTGGGGTTCTTTTTTGTGTGTATGTGTGTGCTAGTACTGTTCCAGAAGCTTCAGGTGGTAGCCAGTACTGTACTCATTTTACCTGAGACTCTTCAAAATAAAAAATTGGATTATTATTATTATTTTGTTTTTATGAGACAAAGTTGCACAGTAGCTCAGATTGGCCTTGTATTTATTTGCTGTAGTTGAAGCTGGTCTCAATCTTTCAGTCTTGTTGCTTTAGCTTTCCAAGTACCAAGATTATGGGAGTATACCACCACACCCAGCTGGTATGCAATTATTATTTTACTATGTCTTTTACACTATTTGGGGACCAAAACAATTAGAGAAATGGATATTTATTTCATAGGTTTTGGAATTTATTTGTAAGATATCTACTCTTTTGCATGATTAGTCTGGTTTTATTCATATGAGTTGTAGTATTAACATTTTATTTGAAACCAAAATGGTTAGATGATTTATTTAGCATTTATTGTTTACATTGTTTACAATATATTCAGAGACTGTTAAGTCTTTCCTCTCAAGAATCTGAGTTTGTGGTCTAGGAAAGGACATTTGGGGATCAGAATGTCAGGTTTTTTTTTATCCTTTATATCTTTATATCCTTTCCATACCTAAAGCTATTTTGAGAGATAATTTTCTTAGCTGTGTATTTTCAGGCAATCATGGCAGAAGGAAAACAGCATGCTTTATGTGTTGGAGTTATGAAGATGTCTGCAGAAGATATGTGAGTCTCACTTTTGGCCCCCTATACTTTTGAGATATGAGTAACCAAGCCAGAAACTATCAGGCAAACTTTACTCTTAATCATGGCACATCTTACAAATACCTAAGCACAGAAGCATCATTTCTTTTTTCTTTTTATTTTTTTGTTGGTCATGGAGCCTGAACTCTGGGCCTGGGCTCTGTCCCTCAGCCCTTCAGCTCAAGGCTAGCATTCTACCACTTGAGCCACAGCACCACTTCTGGCTTTTTCTGTTTATGTGGTACTGAGGAATCAAACCCAGGGCTTCATGCATGCTAGGCAAGTGCTCTACCACTAAGCCATATTCCAAGCCTGCTTTAAAAATATTTAGTAGTAGAATCAGTGAAATATAATGCTTTAGTTTAAGTTTGCATCAGTCAGAGAGTACTATAATTTTGGAAAATATTCATTCATGTTCTTTGCCTTTTTTCTTTGAGTCTCATTTTTAATAATTTATATAATTTATTTCTTCTTTTTTAGATCCCTTTATCCTGCCACACCAGCAGGTTGACAAAGGAGCCATCAAGTTTGTACTCAGTGGAGCAAATATCATGTGTCCAGGCTTAACTTCTCCTGGAGCTAAGCTTTACCCTGCTGCAGTAGATACCATTGTTGTATCCTTCCCAGGCTCTAACTGCTAAAAAATACATGTGTTGTATGGTTAGTATAAAAAGATCTATCAGCCAAGAGAATATTAGGTGGTTAAATGGACTTTCTGGAGGTTACTTGTTTTTTTTTTGGGTCCGGTCATGGGGCCTGAACTCTGGGCCTGGG
>NW_012267254.1:13862840-13887741 GCF_000151885.1 Dipodomys ordii | reverse complement strand
TTTTTTGTTGGTCATGGAGCCTGAACTCTGGGCCTGGGCTCTGTCCCTCAGCCCTTCAGCTCAAGGCTAGCATTCTACCACTTGAGCCACAGCACAACTTCCGGCTTTTTCTGCTTATGTGGTGCTGAGGAATTGAACCCAGGGCCTCATGCATGGGAGGCAAGCACTCTACCACTGAGCCACCTTCCCAGCCCCTCATTTCTTTTTTTTCATAATTTTTAGGAAGCCATTGAAACTTATTTTGTCTATAGGATTGCATTTTTTACTTAGGAACTCTAAAAAGAACCCATGTGTCAATACAGCTGTTTCATATGTATATATGTATGTATTTATATATATATGTGTGTGTGTGTATATATATATATATATATGATACTTTAGGAATTTTTTCTGTGTATATGCCTGTATTGGGGCTTGACCTCAGTGTTTGGACACTTTCCCTAGGTTTTCGCTCAAGGTTGGCACTCTACCACTGAGCCACCACTTCTGGCTTATTGTTGGCTAGAGATAAGAATCTCATGGCTTTCCTTTCTGGGCTGGCTTTGAACTGTAATCCAAGATCTTGGGTCCTGAGTAGCAAGGATCATAGGTATGAGCAACTGGAGTCCAGCACTAATGCATCTTAATATAGACAATGATCTAAGTATGGTAGCAATAAATTCCCTAAATGTGACTCAATAATTACAAAACAGCAAAGCACTTTGAACATGTTTGTCATGCATACCTTTACAAATGCATAAAATATGTTTATGTGTTTTGTTCACTCTGCAGTGAGAAAGTCAACAAAGGAATTGGCATTGAAAATATCCATTATTTAAATGATGGGCTGTGGCATATGAAGACATATAAATAAGCCTCAGAAGGAAGGCACTTTGGCTAAATATGGATATTGTGCAGTATCTGTGTTTGTGTCTGTGTGATGAATTCAATGAATAGCATGAATCAAACACCTCTGATTGTGATTAATAAATTCTACAGATTCTAAAATTTTGTTAGCTTCAGAAATTATTTTAATTTTTCTTAAACACAAGTTAAAATTGGGGATCAAACTTGGACATTGAAAGTTATCTGGTAAGTAACTGGACAGTGCTAGGCAAGCACTCTACCATTATTAATATCCCTTCTGTTTGTAAGATGGCTTGGTAAATGAGCTTGCAATATTATGGTGGGCGTCCAGATAATTCCTCTAGTTAATTAGACTAAAAGCTATACTGGGAATATTATTCTATTATCTTGGGGTATCCAGTAGTGCCTCTTTTCTTTTTTTTTTCTCTCTTTTTTTTTAGGTCCGAGACCATGAGCCAAACTTGGTAGCTGATGCTTTTGCTCATTGACTGGTGCTCTATCAACTGAGCTGTATCTCCAGCCCCAATGCCACTTTTCTTTTGTTGATGTATTTTTTCACTTGTCTTTATTTTTTTTCTTATGGAAAGTTTTAAATATATTCAAACATATGGAAAATAGTATAATAGATCTTCATATATGTATATATTTTACTTTAGTTTCAGCTGAGAGCCAATTTTCTTTCATCTGTGCTGCAATTCTTTCCCACACCACAATTATTTTAAAGTAACCCAGTAACATCCAATCTTTTTTTTTGGCAGTCCTGGGACTTGAACTCAGGGCCTGGGCACTGTTCCTGAGCTTCTTTTGCTGAAGGTAGTACTCTATAAGTTGAGCCACAGTGCCACTTCCGGCCTTTTCTGTTTATATGGTACTGAGGAATTGAACCCAGGGCTTCATGCATGCTAGGCAAGCACTCTACCACTAAGCCACATCCTCAGCCCAAGACAAGTCTTTTAAAAACTGTAAGTACAATGTGTTGGTAACATCTACTAAGATTATTTCCTGGTATGTTCAATTTCTTCCTTTCTTTCTTTCTTTTTGCTGGTCATGGGGCTTGAACTCTGGGCCTGGGCACTGTCCCTAAGCTCTTCAGCTCAAGGCTAGCATTTTACCACTTGAGCCACAGCGCCACTTCCAGCTTTTTCTGCTTATGTGGTGCTAAGGAATTGAACCCAGGGCCTCATGCATGCAAGGCAAGCACTTTACCACTGAGCCACCTTCCCAGCCCCTGGTCAACTTTCTTCAATCTTTAAAAAAAAAAAGTTTTAGGGCCAAGGGCATGACTTAAGTGTTTAGAGTAATTGCCTAGCAATTTTGAGGCCCTGAGTTCTAACATCAGTACTATAAACAGAAGTGTTAGTTTTATTAATTCTTCATTTGCTTGGATTAGATACCAGACAAGATCCTTAGGCTGCATTTGGTTGATACTTGCCATTAGTTTATAAATTTATTTCCTCTTATTTAAATTATTTAAACATCTCATTCTTTGTCCTCTGAAGTTTCTATATATATTCTGGATTTTGTTGATTACATCACTGTGAAGTAATTTAACTTGTTTGTGTGACCCTTATATATTCTGTAAACAGAAAGGCTTGAGAGATTAAGGTTCAACAACTTGAGTAAAATTATAGGAAAAAATGCTTAAACTTTTCGGGTCCTCAAAAAATGTATGTTCTGCTGTTGTGAAGGCTATGGGTTAATTTTAGTGACTAATCTGTTTTGCTTTTAAAATAGTGCTTGTGAATGTATGTAGTGATAAAGACCTTTCTTCTCAATAACTTTGCTATTGTGATAGTGTCTCAGCCATCTCATTTGGTTGCTTACCAATATTTGACATGCGATTTTATTTTTCAGATGGATTTAGACACAAGATTGTGGTGACCTGTGTTACAGTTAGAAGTTGGTGAGAAAGATGAAGGTAGATAGTAAAAAGAGAGAGATCATTTAGCTGGCTGTTCCAGCTGGGCTTCCCAGCTGGGCTTCCCAAGTTGTAGCATAGGTGCATATAGATCTTGGGTCTGACTTTCAGATTGACAAATTATTCCCCACTGATGACATTTGGAGATTTCCCAGTTAGAATATAAATGTATTAATTTGTAATGATAGATCTTCCTAGGGCAAACAACTACTGAGCAGGAAATTTCTTGGTAAACATGAATAAGAACAGAAAAATTGATAACGGGATAATATCTCATTTGGACTGGGGTAAAGTTTGGAGAATTTCCCCTGCTTCATCATGAATTACAATGCTTACCTCTGTCAAAATCTTATCTCTTTCTTAGCCTGTTCTGAGATTTTACTTCCTATATCCATTTCAAGTTCTGCCTATATTTTCATGTTGTTAGGACAGTTACATTCTTCAGTGTAATCAATTTTTTTTTTCAGTTGTGGGGCCTGAACTTGGCCTGGGCACTGTCCCTCAGCCTGTTAGTTCAAGGCTAGTGCTCACCACTTGAGCCACAGTGCCACTTCTGGTTTTCTGGTGGTTAATTGGAAATAAGAGTCTCATGGACTTTCCTGCCCGGGCTGGCTTTGAACCTTGATCCTCAGATCTCAGCCTCCCAAGTAGCTAAGATTACAGGCTTCAGGCACCTGTGCCTGGCTGTAATCAATTTTTTTCCAATTTTTTTTGTTACTTATTCCCAAAAGTATTAAATGGTCTCATCAGTAGTAAATTTATAAGTAAGTCATCTTTCTTTCTTTTTTTTAATGTCATTTTTCATATAAAGTGCCCTCCGATGGGCTTGGTTCCCATTAGATGGTGTTGTTTTTGGATGTTCTAGAAACTTTAGGAGGTGGGAGCCTACCTAGAGAAAATTTATCACTAGGGTGGACCATTCTTGCCTCCTGTATTTTGTCCCAGGTTCCCCTCTGTCTCTCTGCTTATCCACCATAAGGTAAAAAGCCTCTGCCAGTCACCACCACCATGTTCTGCTTCATCACAGGCCTAAAATCAACAGAGGCAAGGACTATGGACTGAAACTTCTAAAAACATACATTAGAATAAATCTCTTCTCCCTTAAAAAAAAGGAAAAAAGTCATTCTTTTAGAAAAGCTCATTTTATAGTCTAATTTTATGCTTACTAATTGGTTTCAAACTCATGTCTTCACCAGTTGAGGGAAGGGGCACCATATTTGAAGCTTATCTCTCCCTATATTATTAAAAATAATATAGAATATACATAATTAATATTGAAAGGAAACTTTAGAGCTTTTATTTTTTCAAATGTCCCACATTTATTTACATGTGAAATGTGTAATTCACTCATGATGGATGAGAGACCAAATGGTAACTACATGCACACATATATCTATATATACACAAAATAATTCCTTTTCTTGGGGGAAAAGAATGTACAAAACATGCTTGGGGTAAGTACAGGTATAAAATTGGGCTTTTATTTTTGATGCCAAAGTAATAATTAATTGAGATTCCTTTTGTGAAGCATTAGCAGTGAAAAACAGCACAAGAAAACACCCAAGAAAAGTTAAAATTTTTAATTGCCTGGTTTCTAGAATAATTTATCATTTTATCATTGTATTGCCACTGTTACAGTGGGTGTAGAGAACACTTTAAATATTCAACATCAACATCTGTGCTTGTTTTTCTACTGTGCTGAAGTACACTGACTATGTTGCCTTGGTGATGTGGTCTAATTGTGTATATTCTCTGCTTCCCCTAGATCTGAAGTTTCAGTTCATTAGTTTTCATCAGGGATGTTTGCAAAACTTTTTAGTTTCTACATGTTAGTTTGTATATTAGCAGATATATCAACATCTTTTGGCATTGTGCTTGAAGAAAACTTTATCCATATTTCTCAATAGGAATAATAGGGAGAGACTGTGTTCTCTCAGGCAATGTTTCTCTAGTTAATTTTAAGATACAGAATTAATTTGGTGTCAAGCCACTCTTGTGTATTTGGCTCACTTTTACTCAGCCTAGATCACTCCAGCTTTATGGGTATTTCTCATCTATTTGTTTCTAAGTTAGATGACACAAAGATAAATAATACAGGCTGGGAACGTGGCTTAGTGGTAGAGTGCTTGTCTAGCATGCATGAAGCCCTGGGTTCAATTCCTCAGTACCACATAAACAGAAAAATCCAGAAGTGGTGCTGTGGCTCAAGTGGTGTAGTGCTAGCCTTGAGCAAAAGAAGCTTGGGGACAGGGACCAAGCTCTGAATTCCAGCCCTAGGACTAGCAAAAAAAAAAAAGATGAATGATACACAAATAACTCTTACACGTAAGAATATTTTGGTCTAGTGAATATAGAAAATTTACATTAAAAAATTTGGGTAGGGGGGCTGGGAAGGTGGCTCAGTGGTAGAGCACTTGCCTTGCATGCCTGAGGCCCTGGGTTCGATTCCTCAGCACGATATAAGCAAAAAAAGAAAAAAGCTGGAAGTGGCGCTGTGACTCAAGTGGTAGAGCGCTAGCCTTGAGCTGAAGAGCTGAGGGACAGCGCCCAGGCCCAGAGTTCAGGCCCCACGACTGGACACCCCCCAAAAAAAAATTTGGGTAGGGATAGAGGTGCAGCTCAAGTGGTAGAGCCCCTGCCTAACAACACACCACCTTGACTTTAAATCCCAGAATAGCCAGAAAAAAAGAGTAGCGCTTAAAGGCTGATACTAATTTATAAGTCAGTAGGAATTTACAAACACTTTATAATAATATTTTGTTATTGTAAAGGTGATATACAGAGGGTCTACTGTTACACAAGCCTAGTGATGAATGAATACCTGTCTTTTTGGATAATGTCATCCCCTCCATTGTTCTTTCCCAGTTTTTTCTTCCCACCCCCACTCATAAGTTGTATAGTTCATTTTCAACATAGTGTCCAGGGAGTACCACAGCTGCATTTGTTCACCACTTGTTACAAATGCTTTTTCGATGATTGATGTCATCAAAACCTGCAAAGTACATATGAGCTAAATATAAAAATATTCCTTAGCCAGACGCCGGTGGCTCATGGCTGTACTCCTAGCTACTCAGGAGGCTGAGATCTGAGGACTGAGGTACAAAGCCAGCCCGGGCAGGAAAGTCTCTGAGACTTTTGTTTTTGTTTTTTTGGGTCCGGTGGTGGGGCCAGAACTCTGGGCCTGGGCGCTGTCCCTCAGTTCTTCAGCTCAAGGCTAGCGTTCTACCACTTGAACCACAGCGCCACTTCCACCTTTTTTCTTTTTGCTTATGTGGTGCTGAGGAATCGAACCCAGGGTCTCATGCATGCAAGACAAGCACTCTACCACTGAGCCACCTTCCCAGCCTGTCTCTGAGACTTTTATCTCCAACAAACCACCAGGAAACCGGAAGTGGCACTGTGGCTCAAGTGATAGAGCGCTCACCTTGAGCTGAAGAGCTCAGGGACAGCACCCAAGTCTAGATTTCAAGCCCCAGGCCTAACCAAAAAGAAAGTACTTATATAAATACACACACACACACATTCCTTAGGTTGTATCTAATAAAAGGTTTAAGCAACCCACTGTCATGGAGTTGTAATAATTCAGCATTCAAACTAAGTGTTTGCCCCAAGGGCCTGACCAGTCCTCTTCTTGTACAGTGGTTTGATGTCTTCTTAGTACCAGTAGTTTTCCTTTGTTTCTCTATGTACATACATATAGATAGACACTATATATACTAATATATACACATATACATAGTTATAGATATAGTCTGAACCTGAAAAAAAGCAACTGGATTTATTCATGAACATTTACATTTTGAGGGTATTTCATGTGGCACTGTGGCTCAAGTTGGTGGAGTGCTAGCTTTTAGCAAAAAGAGCTCAGGTAGCTTTCTGTATATCACCTTTATAATAACAATGAAAAAATTAAAATTATCTTTAATTAGATGTACAAACGAGTTGTCATTTAACAAAGCAGTTTATGAATATAATATACCTGAGCAACGTCACCTCTTTCAACATTCTCGCCCATCTCTACCCACCCCTTCTCTCACTCTTCTTTGTAGGATATACATTGCATTCTTGCCTGCCTTCTCCCCTTTTTATCTTCATTTTCCATCTCTTTCCCCTTGACCCCACCCTACTCCTTTCAACTACCTGTTTTGTTTTGCTGAACTCTGCCTACCTTTCTACTGAATTACACGATTTGAGTTACCTCTTGAGTTTCTAAGAGTATCCACTAAATAACATTGTAATGGAAGAAAAACAGTGGTAAAGCATGCATCCCATGTCAATATAATGCATCACTCCTAAGGTCTCTATCAGTCAGAAACTTACCAAAAATTATTTATAAGACACTGTTGGAAATAAACTTTACACTTTTTGGGGAGGGAGGAGTCAGGGAGGTGAGAGAGGGAAGGGAAGTAGGAGAAAAACAAAGGAGGGGGTAACAAGAAATTACTCATTACCTTACTCATGTTACTGTAACCCCTCTGTACAGCATCTTTACAAGAAAATAAAATTTAAAAAATAACAATGTAAAAATATGAAAGAAACTTACCAAAAAAATAAGGAGTTTGGAAGCTCCACAGAATATATGTCTACTATTTTACTAATCATACTAAGACAACAAAATTAATTGCATATAATTATATACAAATAAGTCTAATTGTATATAATTGTGTGTGTGTGTGTGTGTTTACACCAGTGTAAGAGTACTGGGCTTGAGCTCAGGGTGTAGGCACTGTCCTTGAGCTTTTTTTTAATTTTTTCTCATGACTAGTGCTCTGCCACTTGAGCCACAGCACTACCTCTAGCTTTTTTGGTAGTTACTCTGAGAGAAGAGTCTTCCACACTTTCCTGCCTGTGCTGTCTTTAAGCTGTATTCCTTAGATCTTAGTTTCCTGAGTACGATTTATAGATGTGAGCCACTGGCACTCAGCTTTATTATGCTTTTTTCTTTTTTGGTCCAAGCCTGGGGACTTGAACTTGCTACCTGATGCTTTCTCTCATTGGTTTGGCACTCTACCAACTATGCAATGCCTCCAACCACAAAGGATTCTTTTCTTTATTTTTAATTGTACTTTATATGGCAGATGTAATAGTAAATATTACCAAGTATAATACCAATTTGTTTAGTATTGTATTAAAACCAAATAAGTATTATGTATTAAAGCATTAATAAGACATGAAATAGTATTAAAGGACTAAATCACCATCAGATCAAACATGAATTGAGCAAATTAATGACATTTTAAAGATCAATACTAAGATTATGAGGCAGATTTGATTAAAAGGAAAACCTTTCAGGCAATATAATTTATGCATGGGAAGATAAGATGACGCTAATTTTTTTCTAATAATGTTTATTACAAATAGGGAGTTTTGCTGGTGGCTCGCACCTATAATCCTAGCTACACAGAATGTTTAATTCTAAATAAATTATTTTAGCAATTACAGGGATTCTGAAATATAGTCAACATAAGTAACAAAAACAAAATACTAAAAGTGGGAACTTTTGTTTCAAATGACTAAAAAGACCTGTATTAGTGGAAGGAAAAGATGTGTAACTATAAGAAGTGGTTAATTAAAAACTGAGCTACATCTGGACTTTCAGTTTTCTAGTAGTTTATTGGAGATGAGTCTCATGGACTTTCCTGACTGGGCTGGCTTTGAACCATGATCCTCAGATCTCAGCCTCCTGAGTAGGATTACAGGCATAAGCACCAGCATCTGGCTAAAGGAGATTTCTTAATGTCAACATATACTAAATAAGGTTTTCTTTTAGGTAAAAAGCAAAAAGTCAAATTCATCAGATCATCTCAATATTTATTCCATTTTTATAAGGGTCTTGCCATGTAGCATAGGCTGTACTAGAACTGATCCTCCTGCCACAGCTCCTGTGTGTACTACCACCACTAATTTTTTTGGGGGGGGGTCTGGTCATGGGGCCTGAACTCTGGACCTGGGTGCTGTCCCTCAGCTCTTCAGTTCAAGGCTAGCACTCTACCACTTGAGCCACAGTGCCACTTAGGCTTTTTTTCCCTGCATATGTGGTGCTGAGGAATCAAACCCAGGGCCTCATGCATGCAAGGCAAGTGCTCTACCACTGAGCCACCTTCCCAGCCCCACCCCTACTTTTTAAAAGTCCCATGTCAGGCCTATAATCCTAGCTACTCAAGAGACACTGAGATCTGAGGAACACAGTTCAAAGCCAGCCTGACAGGAAAGTCTGTGAGACTCTTATCTCCTTAACCACAAAAAGCTTTAAATGGAGCTGTGGCTCAAGTGGTGGTAGAGTGCTAGCCGTGAGCAAAAAAGCTTGGACAGTTTCCAGGCCCTGAGTTCAAGCCCTGGGACTGACACCAAAAAGTCCCATTTCAAAAGTAGGAAAACAAAGCATCCTAATTCTCATTGGTTTTCTTATAAGATATTTTAAATTTACCTAGTATGTGAACATAGGGCTTTTCAAAGCCTCAATTATTTTATGCTGTTCAAATTATAAGTATTATTGGAATTCCACCAAAGAAGAAAAATTCTAGACTTAAAAAAATACAAAAAAGTATCTTTCTGGCCAGGTACAGGTGGCTAAACCTGTAATCTTAGCTACTCAGGAGGCTAAGATCTAAGGATTGTGGTTCAAAGCCAGCTAGGGAAGGAAAGTCTGTGAGGCTCTTATCATGAATTAACCACCAGAAAATAGGAAGTGGCAGTGTTGCTCAAGTGATAGGTAGAGCGCTAGCCTTGAGCTTAAGAGCTGAGGGACAGTGTCCAGACCCAGAGTTCAAGCCCCATGACCAAAAAAACCAAAAATGAAACGAAACCAAAACAAAAAACGAAGTAGTAAGAATAGAAATAGGTTGTCTGATCATGGGGCAAAAAGGGAAATGAATTTGTTTACAGGAACTATGTTTGGAAAAGCAGAAAAGTGCATAGTTAAAAAGAATGATTTATTCCTGCAAATTAAGTCTTTGGCTCACTTTTTTTTTTTTCGGTTGTGGGGCTTGAACTCTGGGCCTGGTTGCTGTCCCTCAGTTCTTCAGATCAAGGCTAGTGCTCAACCACTTGAACCACAGCACCACTTCCAGTTTTCTGAGTGGTTTATTGGAGATGAGTCTCACAGACTTTCCTGCCCTAGCTGGCTTTGAACCACGATCCTCAGACCTCAGCTTCCTGAATTGCTAGGATTACAGGCATGAGCCACTGGTAACCAGCTACCTTCTGTTTTGAAAGTAGATACTTGGTTCTCCAAGCCTGGGATTGGCTTACCCTGCAGTTCAATACTCTGACATTTGAAAACTTGCAAACTTTACCATTATTTTCATGATGAAACAGTATTTACCAGTGTTAATAGTCCTTTAGTCTTTAGATTAAGAACCCGCCTTCCCTCTAGTTGAAAATTAAACCTATGAAAACCAAATCTAGGGCCTGGTACATGGTAGGCAAGCACTTTACCTCTAAGTTTCAGATCTAGCACTGAGGCAACTTTAAAAAAGCAACTTATTTGCCAGGGTGCCAGTGGTTCAAGCCTGTAATCTAACTAGTCAGGATGCTGAGATCTGCAGATCAAGATTCAAAGCCAGCCCAGACAGTAAAGTGGGTCTCATATCTACAATTAATTACTAAAAAAAATGGAAGTGGATCCGTGGTTCAAATGGCAGAATGTCACCCTTGACCAAAAAAGCATGTGTGTATACACACACACACACACACAGAGCATATAATTTTATTTTTACTTATTTTTCCATAGGGATTGAAATGTCTGTTTCTGCATACTTACATTTTAACATTTTCAATTTCTTGTGATCTGAAAGATTTTAGTTGGGCAGAGTGCCAGTGGCTCATTCCTGTATGCTTCTTAGGAGGCTGAGATCTAAGGATCATGGATTGAAGCCAACCTTGACAGGAAGCTCTATCAGACTCTTATCTTCAGTTGGCCAGCAAAAAAAGCTAGAAGTGGAGGTGTAGATCAGGTAGTAGAGTGGCAGCCTTGAGTAAAAAAGCCAAACAAGAGTGTAAAGCCCTGAGTTCAAGCCCCAGTACCTTCACAAACAAAACAAATAGTATTTTCACTGACATCACATCTCAGATGCGTTTAAGGAGTGTGGATTGCCATATGAAAGTATACTTGTGGGGCTGGGAAGGTGGTTCAGTGGTAGAGCACTTGCCTTGCATGCCTGAGGCCCTGGGTTCGATTCCTCAGCACCACATAAGCAAAATGAAAAAAGCTGGAAGTGGCGCTGTGGCTCAAGTGGTAGAGTGCTAGCCTTGAGCTGAAGAGCTGAGGGACAGGGCCCAGGCCCCTCTCCCCTCCAAAAAAGAAAGTATACTTGCATTCATAACCAACTTCTATTGCTCTGCAATCTTTTCAATTCTCTCCCTAATACAGTGGAATTTAGGTTAGTTTTTGACTACTGAATGTATTATTTTTCTCAGTAAAGCTGGCCAACATGAATGGATATCAAATCTGTTAACTATGACCTCAGTAGAACTGTTCTTGGTAAACTGTAATTACTGACTCATTATATCTATAAAATTGGATATAAATTCATAGACAGCATGTTTAGACATTTTATAATGGATTATTCTTACAAAATGATTGAGCATTAATTTGACTTAAAAGGCTGTATTACCTAGTACCTATTAGCAAATATGATAATGAAATGCATTCTCTGACATATTTTGCTATACAAATATATTTAATGATGAAAATTTACATATACTGATGTTAGAGACAAGAAAATACAAATAGAAAAATATTTTTTTCTTGGGTCAGTGTCTCACACTCAGAGAAACACTGTCATTGTCCTCATATTAGGCATGTTTGATTAATAGTACTTCACCTGAGACCACATATTAGGGTGCTTGGTAAAGATTTATGATTCATCAAAACTAATAATGTTGGAAGTGAAGCTGTGGTTCAAATAAGAGAGCACCAGCCTTGAGTAAAAGAAAAACTAAAGGTGGGCTGGGATGGTGGCTCAGTGGTAGAGCGCTTGCCTTGCATGCCTAAGGCCCTGGGTTCAATTCCTCAGCACCACATAAGCAAAAAGAAAAAAAGCTGGAAGTGGCACTGTGGCTCAAGTGGTAGAGCGCTAGCCTTGAGCTGAAGAGCTGAAGGACAGCGCCCAGGCCCAGAGTTCAGGCGCCATGACTGGACCCCCCCCCAATAAACCCCAAGACAAATCAATAATACCTCATCTTAACCAAAAATCCCAGAGTTCAAACTGCAGAGCGCGCGCGCACACACACACACACACACACACACACACAAATAAACCCCAAGACAAATCAATAATACCTCATCTTAACCAAAAATCCCAATAGCAACCAGAGCAATGGAAACAAAGGGTTTGACACACTACTCTTAAGAATCAATTATCTGGGCTGGGAAGGTGGCTCAGTGGTAGAGTGCTTGCCTTGCATGCCTGAGGCCCTGGGTTTGATTCCTCAGCACCACATAAGCAAAAAAGAAAAAAGCTGGAAGTGGAGCTGTGGCTCAAGTGGTAGAGCACTAGCCTTGAGCTGAAGAGCTGAGGGACAGCGCCCAGGCCCAGAGTTCAGGCCCCACGACTGGACACCCCCCCAACAAAAAAAAAAGAATTATCTGAAGCCAAAGACTTCCTCAGGAAATTATCTGGTTTGCTAAAGCTTTGGGAGACCATTAGCATCATGGGGTTAGTTCAAAGGCTGGCCAAATTATAGAATATGTCAGCTCCAGGTATGTCATGTATCTGTGAGCACAAGAACAACTTATACACCACTGGTTAGATTTTGGGTAGTCATTGAATTTAGACAAATGGTATGTTAATTGAAAATAGCTGTTTAGGTTTAGGGCCTTTGTACCAAAAACAGTTATGTGTGTTATGCAAGAACCTGGGAAACTTCCAGAATTTCAAGAACAAAATAAAACTCAGGCCAGAATCAACTTATGTAAGTGAAAACTGAAAATAAAAACAAACAACACACACACAAAAAACAAAAACACCCAAATTCTTCAAAGGAAATGTCCACAGAACTTTTACTCAACAGGAATATGTAAAGCTCATATGGTACATTTTTATCCAAGTTGCAGATCAATGACATTACATTCTTCATGGTCATTCTAACTTCAATATCTGTGTGCTCAAGTACAGTATTACACAAAAATTTTGTATGCTAAGGAATAAAATTAGTTTCCAGAAAAATTACTTAATGAATATTAAGTAATTTTCATTTCATCTATCAGGGATAGAATTCAATTTTCTTTGGATATAAGGAACATTTGATATAAGGAATATATCAATATTTGATATAAAATATTCATATTTGATATAAGGAATATTTTCTTAGTTGCTTGATTGTATTCCTTAAGAAGACAAACCTAGGGGCTGGGAATGTGGCTTAGAGTGCTCGCCTAGCATGCATGAAGCCCTGGGTTTGATTACTCAGTACTATATAAATAGAAAAATTCAGAAGTGGTGCTGTGGCTCAAGTGGTAGAGTGCTAACCTTGACCACAAAAAGGTCAGGGACTGTACCCAGACTCAAACCTCATGACTGGCCAAAAAAATAGAAAAAGAAGAAAGGGCTCGGAAGGTGGCTCAGTGGTAGAATGCTTGGCCTTGCATGCATGAGGCCCTGGGTTCAAATCCTTAGTATCACATAAGTAGAAAAGCCCGGAAGTGGCGCTGTGGATCAAGTAGTAGAGCACTAGCCTTGAGCTGAAGAACTAAGGGACAGCGCCCGGCCCAGAGTTGAGGCTGCACAACTGGACCAAAAAAAAAAAAAGGCAAATATATTGGCAATTCAGGAAATTTAAAGCATAAGTGTACATTAGATGTAAAGGAAACAGCTAAACATTCTAACAGAAAATAACAACTAGAGATTTCATTTACATATACTAGAATGCTAGAAAGACAGGATAAATTTTTTAATCAGGAAGACTAGATGCCACACTGATTTTTAATGTTTATAACCAAGACTTTATCACATATTAATAAATATATTCTTTACTTTTGAAATTATTATTCTCCAAGCATTTATTTCCAACATATTTAAAATTTTCACAAAGCATTTTAAGGAAAAAATATCACTCCATTTAAAGATATAATAGTAAACTTTAATGCATGATCATACCAGTGTCTCCAGATTAGACAAGGAAAACAGAAACATCCCAGTATTGGATACGTAATTGTTACCACAAATGAGAGCAAATATGATGACCAAATGCATGGCTCTTGTTACTCCATGTCTTAGTCATTATCAGAACCATTTGGAGGTAAGAAAACCAATGCATCATTGAAAACATGTCCAAATGCTCTAAGTCGGTATACCCCATACATCATCACATGCATCTGATTAGGAGTTAGTCCATTAAAAGTAACAGCCATATCTGAACAACATCCTTCTACTACCTGGTTTGGGTGATTAGTCTTTGCCTCTTTAATAAAAAGCCCAACAGATTTAGTATTAAATACATCTTTTCCATCAGCATCTTCTGCATTTTCTGCAAACACTCCAGCATATTTCAGGCAGACTGCTAGCTGCTTATCTTCAGATATCTTCCAAATCATTCCTCCCTGCTCAGGACACTTTTCAGGAATATTGAGAAGGCTATCAAGTCTTTTCATTGATTCTATACTTAAGACTATTCCTCCTTCCACACTCACATATTCAAGGTCTCCAGATTTTATAGTGTGGCCTAGATAGAAAGGTTGTGATGGATCCTTTTTTAACAAAAAATACTTTAGGTTTTCAATAATAGCAAATGTAGTGGGACGTGCCAGGAAGAACCAGTGGTATTGCTCTTTATACTTATCAAAGGCATATTTGTAAGCTTTCCTCATCATCAACCATATATCATTTGTTTCCAGATTAATTGATTCAAACACTTTAACATTTTCAGAACTGAAGAACTCCGCTTTGTCACAGTGTTTGGTCCAAGTCTCCTTCACTGCGGCCCAAAGACTCACATCTTTGGGTTTTACAAGGATGATGCAATATACCTGAAAGCTCTTACTGAGCTCCATGCGTTCATCCTCTGAAATTTTCAAGATATCTTCTTTGTTAGGAGCTTGTAGGTGATGGTGCTCATGGTGGTGCATTCTATTTCCATGACCAATCCTAACATGTCCTAGCATAGTGATCAAGACACAGAAAATGCTTCCGAGCATCACACCCTTCAAAAACGAACTGCTTTCTGAAAGCATTTTTTCCTATAAAGAAGAAAAAGACTTAAAATATTTTGTTTAGCCCTCTAATCTGGTATTTCTCATATACTTACATTTTACTGTTTAAAAACAAAACACCCCCCTCCCACAAACAGCTTCCCAAACACTCCAGAATCTTTAGCTTCCAATGTTACCCAATTATAGTTTGATATAAACTAGAATTTTGTAGAAACTTTTACTTTTCTACAAAATAGAATTTGCTGTAGCGGGCTATTTTTAAGGATTTAATTAACCAAGTAATAAACTATTTTCCATAGAAACTAATGTCACAGAACTTGTCCATTCATCAGTCCCTTCAAAGAATTTTTTTGTGTGCCAGTTCTGGGGCTTGAACTCTGTCTGGGTCTGGGCATTGTCCCTAAGCTCCTTTTGCTCAAGGCTAGCACTTTACCTCTTGAGCCACAGCACCACTTCTGGCTTTTTCTGTGATTAATTGGAGATAAGAGCCTCATGGACTTTCATGCCCAGGCTGGCTTCCAACTATGATCCTCACATCTCAGCCTCCTGTATAGCCAGGATTACAGGTATGAGCCATTGGTGCCTAGCTTAAAGAATTTTTTATAGCAGCTACGCATTATATTATTTAAATAGCTCAAATATATAAATGGAGTTTTATATCAAGCCATTAAAGAGAACAGATAAATTCAAATTTAATCCAAAAATTTCCCCCTAAATTCTAACTTCTCTTTTCAATACAGTGCTTTATTAAACTGATGGCTAATAACTTAATAACCTGTAGTATATCTAAACCAGGTTTCTTGAAATTGATACTATCCTCATATACTATTAACCTTTCTGTTTCTAAAACTAAATGGTTTATAGTGCAGTATCCTAATTATTAATGTAATAAAAGACCACAATTAATTGGAAAGCCAAGTGCTGGTGGCTGACGCCTGTAACCCTAGCTACTAAGGAGGCTGAGATCTGAAGAATGAGGTTTGAAGCCAGGCTGGGCAGGAAAGTCCATGAGACTCTTATCTGCAATTAAACACCAGCAAACCAGAAGTTGGTACTGTGGCTCAAAGTGGTACAATACTAGCCTTGAGCTGAAGAGCGCAAGGACAGCACACAAGTCTGGAGTTCATGCCCCACAACCGACAAAAAAAATTGTATGTTTCATATGCTAAAAAAGGTAAACATTTCCCAATTCTCCTCAAATGCCACACAAAAAAAACTTCTTTACTATGCTACTTAAATTTTCCCTTTGTCTCTTAAATTTGAAAGAAGCCTTCATGACATCAAATCATAACTAATGTCATTTCTTTCATTTTACAGATAGGAAATGGAGTACCTCAAGCTGACCCAATAATCAAAAGGTAATCAGTGGTAGAAGTGTAGAAACTAGATCTTCATGACTTCAGTTTAACCTTTTTTCCATTACACAGTAATCAACACAGTGCTCCTACTATGTTATCGAGAATCTAATAAATAAATTATGCAAAAACTTTGTTTTTCTATATATGGAAAAGGGATGTATTGAGTATAACTGGTTTTGCACACACCACTGTTCTACTATATGGAACTCATTGTTGCTGTTATAAGGAAATCATATCTATGCTTTCCGTCTAGATGGAACTGACTTTGACTTCTATCAGCACAAGGTGTGGAACAGACTGTAAGACAGAATTCCTGAGCGAGGATGGGGCGAGAAGAGAGGCAGGATGGTGGCATTCCTACACATTCCCAAAAGGAAAAAGTTCTGCTTAGTTTTGCATTTCACATTACACAATATTCATTATTTCTGGCTAGTATATGAAGTCACATGTCTCTGACTTTATTATGGTATACAGGTCGAAATTCTTCCTGATCGCATCCCCTGGATGCAAAAATGTTAATCAAGAAGCCTACAAATTTTATACAAAATACAAAATTTAAATTATTTAAAACTATTTCCCCATTAGGGGAGGCTAAAAATACAATATGGGGATGTACACGATTATACACAACTGAACCTTAAAATTGCACACTGAAGGAAAAAAAAACTGCACACGGAAACAAAGCAGAAATTATCCAAATGATTCCTGAAATGAGTTTGTTTTTTTTTTTAAGGTGAAGGTGGATGGTGTAAACTGTGGAAAAGGGAGGGCAAAATGGAGAATGAGGGTGAGAGAAGACATGACTCATCTAAAGACTTCATTAAGGAGCTAATGTACTGCCCCTTCGGAAGGCAGTTCTCCGCCTAGCACCTGCCAGGGCATCCCACGTGGAGCATGCTGGGAATGGGCTAGGGCTTGGCATCTCGGGGAAGGGGGTCTAATCACTTCGGGCTCCACTTAGGGTTGGGGCTGAGGCCTCGACACTCACCCGCATCTAGAATGGCTCGGGACAGGAATGCGCAGACGTTCACGGCTTTCCTTTCACGTTCTTACGCCATTCGGTTACGCTCCTGCTCGGGTTGCTCTACATGCAGGAGGAGTCTTCTCGTTGATCTTGCTAAAGGTGGAGAAATCTAGGAAGTTGACGCCCAGAAGGCGTGGTTGGCAGTGCGAGACGGGGCGGTGCTAGTGAACTCAGGGCAGGTCAAAGAGCCATCCACCGCCTGGCCAAGGACCTGCGCGCAAGCTGCGTACCCTTTTCCCCGCCCCACGCCACGCGCTGAAAAGCGCGTTGTGATGGCGTAACCAGGGTGCTCATATCTACCCAATAGGAAGCCCCAAGAGGCGTTCGGGTGGGCGTTAAGTCTCGCTGGTATCTCATTTCTTTTTCCGGGGCGGAGAGAAACGGCTGGATGCTTGTCGGATATTTTATCCGTGTTCGCTTCAGGTCTAATAGTTTGTCTTTGTAATTATAAGGTGATAAGAGGGTGTTCCACCCTGCATTTATGGGCGCTGATCAAACTGAAAATTATTGGAGTGGTCATTGAATTCGAGAGCAAGGGGTTCTGTGGTGCCGGGCGCCAGTGGCTCAAGCCTGTTATTTGTAAGAGTCTGGGAGACTCATCTCCAATAAACTACCAGAAACAAAAACGACGCGGGGAGTGAAGCTGTGGCTCAAATGATAGAGCCCTAGCCTTGAACAAAAGAAACTCAGGGACAGTGTCCAGCCCTGAGTTCAAGTTCCAGGACTGGCACAAAAAAAGGAGGGGGAAAAAGAGATACATCATCTGCAGAAAAACCAGCCTTCTGAGTAGCTAGGATTACAGGCGTTAGCCACCAGCTCCTGGAGAGTAAAAATTTCTGTGGACATAAACAACTCTTACTCTTAAAACAATTTTGTGTTTTTCCATTAGCATACTTATACAAAGGAAGTTTCATTTTGACATTTCCACACAGGCATACAATTTACCCTATTAATCTAATCCCCTTTCATTCACTTTGATTCCCTTTCCCCCTATTAAAACAATTTCGACTTTTTGCTATTCTGTCTTCATACATACAAGTAAATAAATACATACAGCACTTCTCATTATTATGATTAAGGCTAGCAGGTTTCAAAGAAATTAGGATATATGTGATGTGAAAGAGAGTGTCTACAAAGAGATATTTGTTTGCAGGCTCACTCTTCAAAAGAGATTGCTCAGAAAGCCTCCAACCAATCTCAATGGTCAGTTCTCAGTACTCCTGCTTTACCAGTCCAAAAATAAGATGTGTTCTCTTCACCTCTCAAGAGCTTTGAGCTAGAACAGGATTTTGGAGGTTTGGATTTCCTCAGTTTGCACATCTGCAAAATGGGAACTATATTATATTGAACTTGTTGGGAACACTAAAGGACAAATCCTCAAGGGATTGTTTTCCTCCTACCCACTGTCAGTGTATTCCCTCTGCACCCTGCTCTTGTATTATTTGTTTAATATCCATTTTCACATGCAAACATCTTTTCTTTCTTTTATTTTGGACCTAGTCTCTTCAGCCTCAGCTTTCTGAGTGCTGTTATTTTAGGAATGCATCCCCATGCCTGGCTTTAAATACATAACTCAGAAGTAAATATGATGGTTAATGTTAGTTGTCAATTTGACTGCAGTAAGTAGCACCTAGGAGAGTAGGAAAGAACACATATGACTGTGTATGTAAGGGCATTTCTAGAGAGGATTAATCTGCCCTGAATGTGGTTAGCACTATTCCATAGCCCTCCAGTTGGAATAAAAGGGGAAAATGAGAAATATAGGAGAGACAAGCATTCTCTTTTTGCTTCTGGGTCTTTTTTATGTGAGCTCCTGGGCTCCATCATGCTACTCCTGCCAGAACTGCCAAAAGGAACACTTTATCCTTTAAATTGCTTGTGTCAGGTATCTTGTCACAGTGACAGAAAGTTTAACCCAAAATGAGTTTTGTTTTCTCTACGAGGTAAAGAATTGAAATAGGATTGCTCTGTAAAAAGCCAGTCAGAAGACAAACTTGCCTCTTCTGCAGTATGATAAGAAAAAACATTCTTAAATAATTTAGCTTGGATGAATTCTGGTTGCAGCTCATGAGTGGCAAGGAGAGGAAATTTAGACCAGGTTGGGTAGAGATAGAAAATCTAGAAATGGAGATGCTTTTTAGATTCTAACTAGGTAAATGCTACATATATAACAGCTTACTTTATATGAATCTGACTCTGTCATAAGTAGAACTTAACGCTCACAATTTCTTGTAAACCATGAGACAAAATTACACGTGGCTCTGTAATCTAGTGCTTGCCTGGTGTACACAAGGCTCTGGGTTTTATCTGTAGCATTACAAAGTACAACTGATGGTTAAGTTTGGCAGAATGGCCCAGAGCGCTGGTGTCCTATTTACACAGGAAGCTGAGATCTGAGGTTGTGGTTTGGAACTGGCTTGGGCAAGAAAGTCTGTGAAACTGTTTATCTCCAGTTTACCATCAAAAAGCTGGAAGTGGAACTATAGCTCAATTTGTAGAGTGCTAGCCTTGAGCAAGAAACCTCAAGGAAAGTGCCCGGGCCCTGAGTTCAAACCCTAGTACTGGTACACAGAATAATGTGTTTTTTTTTATTAGAAAAGAGATATGACAGAGAAAGAGAGCATGTGGCATAGATATGTCACGGGAAGACAGCCCAGGTCAGCCACCTAGCACAGTCTCCAAACTTCTTCCTGATTATTAGCATATATACTAAGGATTTGATCTTTAACCTAAGAGCATTGAGAAATCATTGATTACATAGTGAGAATTGGATGGCTTTCTGATTGGTGGATCTGCCTTCTGTTTTCTGTATGGTTGTGTTGCTGAGATTAACTCTGCTATCCTTATTTACTCATTCTTTTATACCCTCCCCGTTTTGTTGTCGGGCAAGTTTTAATTTATCAGCTTATCCTACCATCTTCAGTTTGTATAAGCTGTAGTTCCCCGATGGGCTAATTTTCTACTAACTTTTTTTTTGTTGGTCTTGGGGCTTGAACTCTGTGCCTGGGCACTGTTCCTCAGCTCTGCAGCTCAAGGCTAGCGCTCTACCACTTGAGCTATAGCACCACTTCCGGTTTTCTGGTGGTTATGATAGTTGATCAAAAGGGAAAGCACATAGTTCTCCATTGAAAATAATTTGAAATGATTGGTAGAGTAGGATATTTGAAGAAAGGAGGCAGAAATTGTTTGAAATGAATGGGATACCACATACACATTCCAGAAAAGGAACAGAATCCCATATAAAATAAGGGTTTGGTCTCTAACCTAAGAGCAGTGAGGAATCGTTGAATGATTTTAAATATGATTTAGAATGACATTTTAATAAGATCACTGTTGTTGCTGCAAGGTTAATAGATTGCTGGGAAACAAAAGTGGAATTTAATGGACCAGTTATGCATATGAAGTAGGGAGTTCAGGTCTGGCTAATGCCACATTAGCCACATGGTGAATGGTAGGGTATGGCATCTTGTCTTCATGCAGGGTAGGGGGGGAGGAAGTCCCATCCACAGGTGATGGGTATGCCTGAACCCCTGGAGACAGGGGTGGGCACTTGGCCTATAGGTTACTGAACCTGTCTGTTCAGTGCCTGGGAGCTTCCTGTGACCCTGCCCCTTGACCTGACCCTATACAAGCCTGTACCAGCTCTGGGGCGCTTATGCCGTGCCATGCATCTCTGTATTCCTGTCCTGTGACCTATCTCCTGGCTTGTCTCTGGTCACCATGGCATCCAAATTCAGCTCTCAATTGAAGCTGAATTGGTTTGTTGATATTGTTTTTGTTCTTTCTTTCCTTTTGGGCCTGTTTCCTGTGTTGTTTATTTGTGGGCTGCAAGCTTTTGTATGTGCAGACTGCTAGCATTCTAATAAAGACTCCAAGATTTTACCTCTCAAAATGTGGCTTCTTTGAATTGTCACCTTACCACACTTAGATACTGTGTTTCTATCTAGAATCTATGGAGTATAGGGAATATTTCGTCCATGCTGCCCTGGTGACCTTGAACTGCTTTACAGACACTGCATAGCCAAGATTCAACCACAGTCTGACTCATGTCTTGGAGGAATGCCCTAGGATTCTCTCGCACTGCAGGATAAACAATATTGTGAGAAGCTATCATAGGCCATTTCTTCTCCACTTTTCTACCTTTGTGGGAGGCTTCTTTAAGATAATAAATAGATAAATAAATAGGCAAATAAGTAAATAAATAGATAACAATTTAAAGCTATATTGCACCCCAGGGATTATGGCAGAATTTAGTGTCCTCACATATTTAAACATTGAACACAATTTTTGGGGGGGGTCCAGTCGTGGGGCCTGAACTCTGGGCCTGCATGCTGTCCCTCAGCTCTTCAGCTCAAGGCTAGCGCTCTACCACTTGAACCACAGTGCCACTTCTGGCTTTTTTCTTTTTGCTTATGTGGTGCTGAGGAATGAACCCAGGGCCTCATGCATGCAAGGCAAGCACTGTACCTCTGTACCTCTGAGCCACCTTCCCAGCCCCTGATGTTTATTAGCACGTGGCATGGCATAGTGGTGCCTATGCTCACCTGGGCCTAAATAGGGTCAGGTCAGGGGGCAAGGTGATAGGAAATTCCCAGTCCCAGGTTGGACTGACTGATCCAGTAACCCATCAGCCAAGTGCTACCCCTGCCTCCAGGGATTTGAGCATGCCCATCATTTGGAGGTGGGAGCATCACCTTCCCCCAGAGTGAAGACAAGATGCCAGACCCTATCATTCACCATGTGGCCAATGTAGTGCTAGCCAGACCTGACCTCCTTACTTCAATTAATATAGTCATAGATCAATAGTTATTGAATTAGTGAATGTGTTGTTTTTTCATATATATTGGAAGGTAGAAGGAACAAAGTCATTGCTTTGAGCACATTGAGAAGATAGCTCTTGATTTAATCTATATTTTCAGATCTTCCTTCCCTCATCCCTCTCTCCTTTCCCTCCCTCCCTCCTTCCCTCCCTCCCTCCCCCCTCCCTCCCTTCTTCCTTCCCCCTCCCTCCCCTCCCTCCTTCCCTCCTTCCTTCCTTCCTTCCTTCCTTCCTTCCTTCCTTCCTCTCTCTTCTCTCTTTTCTTTTTATGGTACTGTGATGGTAAGGCCTTGCACTTGCTAGACAAGGTTTCTATCATGTGAGCCATTTCTGCAGACCAGTGTCAGTCATCTTTAGGGATATCTTGGCTAAAGAAAACTGCCTCATCCAATATAATTCCTCCCTCCAAGAGCATTCCACACCACATGGATGACTAATCAATGTGAGAAATAAAAGCCCAGCCCACTTAACCTAATGTGAGGCAACCAGCATTCTAATTTCAAACCATCCCTCCCACCTGTGAGGTTAGCTGTGAGGCCTTCATTGAGACTGCATCATACTTATTTCTCTCTCTGTTCAATCCTCTTTCCTTCCCCTCCTTTCACAGGTGTTGATTCCAAGGGTAGCCCTTAACAGACATCCTAAACAGTAGATTTCATCTCACAGTTTTTCCCAAGTAACTTGGAGATCTGTGACAATTGGAGCCAGGAGTGGTCTAGGGAAACAGGTATTATGATAAAAATTTAGGTCTGGATTGCCCATTGCTGAGCTGATACTAAGGAACCCTATTATGGACTTAGATGGTGCTTGAATATTCTCTGACAGGTAGGAGGAGACCTAAAACTTTCAGTGGTAGATGGGGATGTACTGGCTGTTGGGATATATCAGACATTGAGGAATAGGGGGAGAATAGTGATTTTTTTGAGATACAGGGTTTTACTATGTTAATATGAAGTTAAAATAAAATATTGGGAATTACAACTAGTATGGGTTGATGCAACAGGTGCACCTAGGAATGAACTATTAAAGAACAAAAAAGCCTAGGGATAATTTTTACTGAGTTAATTTCCTGTAGTTGCTTTTCTGAAAGAACACTGTGCTCCTTTCTAAGCTTATTTTTTCTTTGTTTTGACCATTATTCACCCTTACTTCTTGACTTTAATGCCAAGATCCAGGAGGCAAAATGCTGGCATGTCACGGTCAATGACTGGACAAGCTCTGTGACTCGACAGGCCAAAGAAAGATTGGGGCTTTGCATTTGTTAGGAAATGGAAAAACTGGGAAAAATTATATTAAGTGAAGTAAGCCAGGCCCAAAGAAACATAGGTCCCATGGTTTCCCTTATTTGCAAGAACTAGTATAAGTCTAGGGCAAGCAGAAAAGGTCAAAAGCTATGTACATATGACCATATAAGATGATGTTAAATGAAATGAACCTCAAGATAGGGACACAAGTAGTTTTTTTTCTTGCTTGCTATTGTTTTTAATGTATTTAAAATGTACTATGTGAATTTTTTTTTGTTTCTCTTGTATGTTCTTCCCCATGGTATAACCCCTGTTTTCACTGTATTTGACGTTGAAGCCCTGCATCTTGTATATACATTTTTCTAATTTGGGGAGGGGAAAGGAAATAACAAAATGCTGAAATAAGGATACAGGTTGACCCATTGTAACAATGAGATGTACATGACACTGTGTTGAAAACGAACTTTACAACTTGCGGGGGGGGGGAGAGGGAGGAATTGGGGAGGTTGGGAGGGAAGGGATGGTAGGGGAAAAACAAAGGAGGAGGTAACAATGCTAGATAGGAAATTTACTCATTACCTTATTCATGTAACTGTAACCCCTCTGTACAGTATTTTTACAGTTAAAACACATACACACATATATGTATATAAAGATTGGGGCTTTGGCTATGCTTTTACATCACTTGGCTATGCTTTTACGTCACTTAGCTTATTTTTATAAAAGTATATGAGGCTGGGAATGTGGCTTAGTGCTACAGTGCTTGCCAAGCATGCATGAAGCTCTGGGTTCGATTCCTCAGTACTACATAAACAGAAAAAGCCAGAAGTGGCACTGTGGCTCAAGTGGTAGAGTGCTAGCCTTGAGCAAAAGGAGCTCAGAGACAGTACCTAGGCCCTGGAAAAAATATTTCTTTACTCCATTTCTATAAAAATTGAGAACTGGAAGAAATGTGTGCAAGTCAGTGATACAGCACTGTTTGGAATGCATAAGGCCCTGGGATCCATTCCTAGCACTGATACATAACACAAAATAAAGGCAACAATGGAAAGCAAATGAAAAAGAAAACATTGGGGAAACAAAATCTAAGAGTGGGATGGAGGAAGACCATTCTATTTTAAAAAATTGAAGGATACAGATGAATCAAAAGGTAGGTAAGGGTTGGAATGGAGAGTGTGCACAAAACCATTGAGATAGTAGAATGAGAAAAAGGAGGAGAGCAGTACTGGGATTTCAACTGAGGGCCTTGTACTTGCCAGGCAGCCACTTGTACCATTCCCATACAATTTTTTTTATTGTTTTAGGTATTTTTAGGTGGGTCTTGCATTTTTGCCTGGGGTCAGCCTTGACTTTGGTCCTCCTTCATATGGTTTTCTGAGTATCTAGGATCATAGATGCAAACACAGTCAGCTTATTTGTTGAAATAGTGGTTGTAAGGTCAGCTCCTGGATGGCTAGCAGACTCCACCCTCCTCGCAGCAAAGTCTCCACCCAGTACCTGCGTTACCTAGGCAACTGGGACACCTGGAAGAGGTCACATCT
>NW_012267254.1:13861325-13862465 GCF_000151885.1 Dipodomys ordii | reverse complement strand
GGTGCTGTTCTTACTCGGCTACCTCTTTTTAAAAACCTAACATAAATGGTGCCGTGACTCGGATAAAGGCTTAAAGTCAGGATAGCTGGGATTTCTCTGCTTTTTTTCCTCTTTTTTCTTTTTTTGTTCTTCCCTTTTTGCTCTGAGGAATACCCACAGTTCTGACGGCCTTTTGGGAACCGGTCTGTCTGCGGTGGAATGAACACATCGATACCATTGCTGCCTTCACATCCACGTCCACACCACTTCTCTACTCTGGTGAGTGAAACTACTCTACGGCTCTCTGTCACTCAGTCTCTGTCCAGACGTGGCACCACGCCAGAGAGCTCCTACGGCCTTTAGCTGAAAGGCCGGTCACCTCTGAAGCCGAGGACGCTTGGCTTTGGGGGCTTGGCCATTTCTCTAGAGGGCTCTGGGGGAAGTCGGGACGCTGCTTCTGCCTGGTCAGCTCTCCTTCACTCACCAGACTGACTACACAGTTTTTGCTACTGCAATGGTAAATGGTCAGAAATTTAATTTCAGGCTGTCTTTGCTCTCTCTCTGCCATTCATGTCCAACTTTCTACCCTTTTTTCTACAACTTTTTGGCTTGTGCCTTGAAGAGTGCGATGCAGGCTGGGTCCCAGGGACTCCCCCCTCTAGGTTCCCTCTCAAAGGCTAGCCAATGTAGGCTTGATCTATTCAGGCTTTCTTTGCATTTTTTCAGAAGTTCGCCATCTTGGCCATGTGGTGGGTTAAGGGTTTGGCCCCATCTGACCTTTAACCTTCCACTAAGTTTACTACTCCATCTATTCTAAGGTGCCTTGCTAACAAGTTGCTCTTTTCACAGGCCCTGGTAACTGAGGCCCAACAATCTGATGTGCTTTGTTAGCAAAGATGTCTAAATGTCAAAATTTAGGTTTTGAGTTTTGCCTTTTGTGTTTTGTGTTGTGTATTCTACTACTGACTACGTGGTTCTAAAATACTGGGCATATCTGTGCTAAAATTCGCATCACATCTAATGAGTTTTGTCATTTCAGAATATTTGTTGGCAATTCTTGATAAGAACCAGGTAAGCTCTACTTATTCTACTTGATCTCCTTGTTGCTTTAATTGGAAATAATAAAGGGCTTTTGAGGCAAAGACTGCAGTTGAAAGCCAG
>NW_012267254.1:13819863-13860615 GCF_000151885.1 Dipodomys ordii | reverse complement strand
GCTGCTCACTGCCTTCTCTGGGAGGAGACCAAATTCCAGCCTTTTACCCCTATTGTCGACGCCCCTGGTCAGCAGGAAGTAGCCAGAGAGAATCCTCGCCCTATTTCATGATTATTAAAAGGCTGGAATGTAAGGTCCGCTCCTAGATGGCTAGCAGACTCCACCCTCCTCACAGCAAAGTCTCCACCCAGTACCTGCATTACCTAGGCAACTGGGACACCTGGAAGAGGTCACATCTGCATCTGCTGAGGTCACATCTGAATTTGATGTGGCCATACCTTTCCCCGCCCATACCCTACATAAGGCCTAGCCCAGGCCCAGACGCTCTCTTGCTCTTGCTCTTGCTGCTCTTTTCTTGCTCTCTCTGTTCTATTCTAGCTCACTCTCTGTTCTTTTCTTGCTCTCTCTCTTTCCCAGCCATGTGGAGTGCAAACCTTGCCTGGTCCCAGCAGGTCTACTGAATAAACCCCTTACCTGAATACCACGTGCGTGCTGGTGCAGTTCTTAATTGAATACCTCTTTTTAAAAACCTAACAGTGGTCTTGCTAACTTTTTGTCCTAGCTCTTCTGGAACTGTGATCTTCCTATTCTTTGCTTCTAGATAGCTAGGGTTACAGGAATGAGCCGCTGCTAATTAACAGCTACAAAACTCTAGCTCATTATTTGATACTTTCAAAGGCCATTGAGGCCTGAAGCTGGTGGTTTATGCCTCTAATCCTGGCTATTCAGGAGAGGATTGAGGTTCGAAGTCAACCTGGGCAGGAAAGTCTGTGAGACTTATTGGTAGAAATGGACCTGTAGATCAGATGATACAGTGCTAGCCTTGGGCAAAAAAGCTCAGGAACAGTGCCCAGACCCAGAGTTCAAGCCCCAGAACACAGACACACACACACACACAGAGGCACATACATGGAGGCCAATGGTTTGAGGATGCATTGTTGGATCAAGGGAAAAGATTTACTTGGAAGTGTAGCAAGCCAGAGTAGATGGAAGCTATCATCAGCAAATTATCTTGCTTAGGGGTTGCAAGCATAAGCTTATAAATAAGCATAAGCTTATATATGAATTTGAAGGCAGCATATAAGGGTGTAGTAGGGTATAGGTTTTGGGTAGTCTGCTTTTCTGAGACACAGGCCACTGTTACTTGTTTTTCACTAGACATCCTGGGTTCTGTAAATCTAAAGGAAGGTTACTGATTAGAATGTCATGACTTGTGTCTTCCTAATTCCTTTTCCAAGGAATAGCTAACCCTGCTGTTAATCGCAAAGTTACAAAAGACATCTTTCACTGGAGAATAGAGAAAATAGGAGAAAGGCACCTTTCATGAAAGAAGATGTGGAAAGGCAACTTTTGCAAAAGTTTTAAACCAATAATTGGTGGCTTCAGCCAGAGATATTAGCTACAATAAAGCCCTTGAGAAAATAATAATGTATTGCTCAGCCATGTAACTTCCAAAACTAGAGACTTAGACCCCTTCCCCAACTTTGCTTTCTTTTTGTTGTTGTTGTTGTTGGTTGTGGGGCTTGAACCATGGGCGTGGGTGCTGCCCCTGAGCCTTTTTGTGCTCAAGACTAGCACTCTACCACTTGAGCCACAGTGCACTAACTCTTTCTTCTTGACTCAATGAATCTTTTAGGCTCTAGGTTCCTTTTTTGTTACAGACTGGAAATTACCTAAGACAGTAATTTCAGGTAAATTACCAGATATAATTTCAGGTGTCACTTTGTTTCCAAATACTTGCACTTACAGTTCTCTACTGCATATTGCCCATTGTTTTAAAAAATATTTATTTTAAAGGTGATGTACAGATTATATAAATCAGGTTATATAAGTTACATGTCAGGTAATGAGTACATTTCTTTTTTAAAATTTTTTTGATGGTCCTGGGGCTTGAACTTTGGGCCTGGGGGCTGTCCCTGAGCTTCTTTATGCTCAAGGCTAATGCTCTACCACTTGAGCTACAGCACTACTTCTGGCTTTTTCTGAGTGTTTTATTGGAGATAAGAGTCTCAAGGACTTTCCTGCCCAGGTTGGCGTTGAACCATAATCCTCAGATCTCAGCCTCCTCAGTAGCTAGGATTATAGGCATGAGGTACCAGTGCCTGACCATTTCTTGTTGAACAGTGTTGAAAACAGTTTCTTTATATGTTGTAAAATCTACTCCCTTCCTATTCCATTTTGGAAAGAAGTAGAAGTTATAGTAACTAGATTTTAACTTTTACTTTGTTTTCTTAGCCTTTTGTGCTTAAGTTAATGAGATAAATAACAGAAGTAATGCTGTATAACAAACTTTTTTTGCTGGTCCTGGACTTGAACTCAGGTCTGGGCAGGGCCTTTCTGGATGGGGCTAGGGCTTTAAACTGTCATCCTCAATCTCAGCTTCCTTTTTTTTGTGGGGGGGGAGGGTCGGTCGTGGAGCCTGAACTCTGGGCCTGGGCGCTGTCCCTGAGCTCTTCAGCTCAAGGCTAGCATTCTACCACTTTTTCCACAGCGCCACTTCCTGCTTTTTCTGCTTATGTGGTACTGAGGAATCAGAACCCAGGGCCTCATGCGTGCAAGGCAAACACTCTACCACTGACCCACCTTCCCAGCCCCAGATCTCAGCCTCTTGAGTAGCTAGGATTACAGGCTTAAGCCAGCGGCACCCCACTGTGCTGCATAGTATCTAATGGCTCTGGATGCTCACCTGGGGAAGGGCTGGCTGTGGAACACCTAGAGCTTTCCCAGGTCCATGCTCCTGGAAGGAGGCTGCTCAGATCTGACTGGTGAAGAAGTAATAGGACTGTATTACTAAGGGAGTGAGGTTTTAGGAGATGATTTGGAAAAGACATTCATTTAATTCTTACAACATCATTTTCTAACAGATAGCTTATGTTATATTCCTTATTTACTGATCATGAAATTGAGCCTCAGAGGAGTATAACTTTTACAAAGTCACACAACTAGTAAATGTGATGGGGGAGTCTCTTAAATTGTTTTCAGTCGTTTTTTTTTTTTTTTTTTCTGTAACTGAGGCTTGAACTCAGGGCCTGGGCATTTTCTCTTAACTTTTCCCTCAAGGCTAGTACTGTACCACTCTATTTCAGGCTTTTTGGTGATTAATTGGGGATAGGAAGTTTTACAGACTTTCCTGTCTGGGCTGGCATGCTCGAGGCCCTGGGTTCGATTCCTCAGCACCACATAAGCAAAAAGAAAAAAGCCGGAAGTGGCGCTGTGGCTCAAGTGGTAGTGCGCTAGCCTTGAGCTGAAGAGCTGAGGGACAGTGTCCAGGCCCATAGTTCAGGCCCCACGACTGGACCCCCCCAAAAAAATGTTGTCTCCTGGCTTCAATCTCCTAAGTAGCTAGGATTATAGGCATGAGCCACCAGCACCTGGCTCTCCTTCAGGTTTTTGTTCATTGCTAATGCTGTACCACTTGAGCAATCTCTCATTTCTGGCTTTTTTGCTGATGTTTGGAGATACACGTCTCTTGAATTTGTCTACATGTGCTGGCTCTGAACTGCAATTCTCAGACATCAGCCTCCTTGTAGCTAGGGTTATAGGTGTGAGCCACCAATGCCTGGCAAAAGACTGTGTTTTGTTTTTTGTTTTTGGTATATGTGCTGGTACTAGGGCTTAAACTAATTAATGCCTCACATTCTCACTCAGCTTCCCCCCCACCTCAAGATTGGCACTTTACCACTTGAGTCACACTTCCACTTCCTGAATTTTTTGCTGGCTAATTGGAGTTAGAGTTTCATGGACTTTTCTGTCTGGACTAACTTTGAACTTCAATTCTCAGATCTCAGCCTCCTGAGTAGCTAGTGTAGTAGGAAGACCCCCTACTCAGGCAGGTAAGCCCACCTTGTAGTCGGAAGACCATCTACTCAGGCAGGCGAGCCCACCTAGTCATCTGGAGTGACAGAGCCCACCGCAACAAAGTTGTTAACAAAGAAGCAACTTTATTGAAGGTTCTAACACTGACTGGTCAGGGCCAACACACAAGCTCCGTAGCTGACACTGTGACTCTGAACAGCCCACATACTTTGCTTTTTAAAGGCAAAATCCATAAGGTCCAGCCTGGTCACGCTCAGGTGACTAATGGAATCGTAATACACACAAAGGATTGTACAGTCATACCATACCACACACAGCCAATGAGGTTACAGTTAGTCTGTAATGGCTGTTTAAACCAGCCTATCACCTTGGTTTAAAATGGCATGCAAATTTAGCGGATAAGGTGGGGTCTACTTTTTGGAGGGCAAAAGGTGGGGTTTACCGTAAGTAAACTGGTGTCACCAGTTTGAGCCAGATTACAACCTATCTGTTTTATCAGTCAGCCTAACTGAACAATCAGGGTCGGTTAGGTTGTTAAGGGGAGGGGGACCAGATGCATTTTTTTTTCATTCCAGGAACTAGGCCCAAGGAGTCTAAAATCCCCAAAACAAAGGCAAAGGTCAAAATGGAATCATACCAGCTTGGGCCCCTTCTCAGGGTCCACTTCACTAGGATTACAAGTCTGAGCCACCAATACCTAGCTAAATCTGTGTTCTTAACCAGTATAGATTAGGCTAATTTAACTACAAATCAGTAAACCATTTGAATGTTTATACTAGCAAATACAACTTCTTGCTGTTGTCCATGAGCATTCAGAAAGTTTCTAAGAGATTAACATTATTATCTACTCTAAATTGTGTGTCTTTGTGGACTTGGACTAGACTTTCTGCTGCGAAGTTATTGTGACTAGGAACTTCTAGTTACCTATTGGATGACAAGCTCAAGTTACTGTGTTCTGGCCAACAGAGTTAACAGAAGTACATATAGAAGTGCAAGTAATAGCTAAGATAATAAAAATATATTTTAAGCATAATTCATTTCATTTGTCAAATTTCCTTTCAAAGGCTTTCCTGATGAAACAAAGTCTGTATCTTGTTTCTTTGTTTGACTATGGTAAGAAGTTTGGAATTGTGCATTTGGATGCCAGCAGGATTCTTTGGCCCTATTATGAAAAAGTATAATGCTAGGTCTCTCCTGCTAGTACAATAATTTCCAAGCTATTGTTGAAATGGACTTTGGAAGAAAACTTGTTTAAAGGGTTATATGCTGGGTTTATTTTCCTCCTCCAAATCTATTAAAACCTAGTCACTATGTTCTGAGTTAGGTAAATGTTAGAAGAAATGAAAAAATAAATAGAGGTTAATTACTTCTCTCTGACATTTGATTTGTATTAGTTTCAAATAGTACTGTGTTCTTTTTAAAGCCCTATTCTACAAAAACTAACATACACATTTTTCTTTTGAGATTTATAATGAATGTTATAATTTTATCAAAACTCAGATAGAGGTTTTTTGCCATATTTTGTTACTTTTAAATATTTCTGAGTGGTTGGTCATGTGGAATAAAATGCCTTTTTTTTCTTTCTTTCTTATTCTTTTTTTTTTTCTGTGATGTTACTGGGCTTGAACTAAGAGCCTCCTCACACTCTCACTTTTTTCACTCAGCCAGGCACTGGTGGTTCATGCCTGTAATCCTAGCTCCTCAGGATGCTGAGATCTGAGGATTGCAGTTCAGATTTAGCCCGGGCAGGAAGACCTGTGAGATCCTGTTCTCCAATTAACCGCCAGAAAACCAGAAGTGGGGCGATGGCTTAAGTGGTAGAGCACTAGCCTTGAGCTGAAGAGTTGAGGGACAGTGCCCAGGACCAGAATTCAAGCCCCAGGACTGACAAAAAAATAGATCTTTTTTTTTAGTCAAGGCTGGTGCTCTACCACTCTAGCCACTGTTCTACTTCTAGCTTTTTGCTGGTTAATTAGAAATAAGAGTTTTACAGGGCTGGGAATGTGGCTTAGTGATAGAGTGCTTGCCTAGCATGCATGAAGTCCTGGGTTCAATTTCTCAGTACCACACACACAGGAAAAGCCGGAAGTGGCACTGTGGCCCAAGTGGCAGATAAATAAGAATTAAAAAATAGGGCTGGGAATATGGCTTAGTGATAGTGTGCTTGCCTAACAGCGGGAAGTCTGGGTTCAATTCCTCAGTACCACATAGACAGAAAGGGCTAGAGGTGGTGCTGTGGTTCAGGTGGTAGAGTGCTAGCCATGAGCACAGAGAGGCTCAGAGACACTGCCTAGGCTGTGAGCACAAGCCCCAGGATTGGCAAAAAATAAAAAAGCAAAAACAAATAAATAAATAAAAAAGAATTCATGGACTTTTCTGCCCAGGCTGGCTTTTAACTGAGGTCCTTAGATATCAGCCTCCTAAGTAGCTAGGAATACAGGCATGAGCTGCAGCAAAAATGCCTTTTCATTTAATTTTTATTTTTTGCCGGTCCTATGACTCAAAAAAGGTTAAGAATTCCAGGTTTAAACACATTGGTTGATCATACACACACACACACACACACACACACACACACACACACTCACATTTTTTTTTTTGCCAGTCTTGGAGATTGAACTCAGGGCTTGAGTACTATCCCTGAGCTTTTTATCAAGGCGAGCACTCTACCACTTGAACCACAGTGCCACTCCCAGCTTTTTTTGTTTATGTGATACTGAGGAATTGAACCCAGGGCTTCATGCATGCTAGGTAAGCACTCTACCACTAAGCCACATTCCCAGTCCCTTGATGATATATTTGAACTCTCTATTTGTAGTTTGATTTGCTTGTCTCTCCTCCCCAATCTCCACTATTTTTGAGTGCTTTCCCCCTGGCTATTACACAGGAAGTACCTCTCCCAACTCCATCAGCAGTGCTGGCTTTTTAGGGCCTGTTCTTTTTACTCTTTGCATAAGAGCAGCCTGGACAACCTTTGCTAGCAACTCTAGAAAACAGATTTATCTAATTATCATTTACTAGCAACAGTAGAGTCTGATGAATGACTTTAATATATTTTACTTTTCTACTGCTCAAGTAATTTTTGTAATCCAGTTGGTTTTATATCATGATCAATTTTAGTTCCTGAATGTTGGACAAATATTTAACCTGTGACGCTTGCAGGATTCTGGTAAACATAGCCCTACCCTTGGAAATGTAAGGAAGAAGTAGGTTGAATTCTGTTCTACTTCATATTTTATTTATTTATTGGTAGTTGTAGGGATTTAAGCCTTGCGCTTGCTAGGTAGAGCTCTATTACTTGAACTCCATCTCCAGTCCCTGCCGACTTTAAAAGTTATGTTTTTGGGATAGGATGTTGCTGACAATTTTGCCTGGGCTGGCTTTGAACTCAAGATCCTATTGCCTCTGCCTCCCAGATAAGCTGGATTACAGGGTGCACTACCATATCTGGCTCTACATTTTCTTTTATCAGTGTTCTACTCTCTTTTTAAAATGCTTTCTTTGCCTTCTTTCAGTTCACATTGAAAGTCAATTCCACTTCTTCTGGGCATAGACCACTGCTTCGTACTGTATGTATAAGCATGATCTATAGAGTCACTGCCTAATTTGAAAGGCGTGAGCATCTTAGTTGCCTCAGCTCTACTATTTATCTCTGCTCATTTTTTAAAAATATTTGCCACCACTTTTAGACTTAGCATGCTGACCCAACCTGACCAACCAGCACAAGGGCTTAGTCACTCTGGAGATGGGGTTTCATAGTATATACGAGCATTCCAGGACCATCTCTGTTTCATATAATCCCCAATTTCCAATATCCAGTATCTGCTATATAATTGCCATATAGCAGACCATTGCTCTTTTCCTTTTCTAACAATTCTGTCCTGACAATCAAGTGTCCTCTCAGTTCTTTTATGTCTGATGGATGCTGCTATTTCTACAGATCATTTGCAAAGGAGAAAAAAATTGACATGCCCCGATTCTTCCTTTTTTAGGCTAATAGCACCTGTCAGTTGCCCAGGCAACTTTGTTCCTTAAAAGGGAATGTTCTTAAAATAATCTAATAATTGTAGTTCATAATGTCAAAATACCTTAAACTTTCTGTTCTTTTCAGTCCCTTAAGTGTAAAGTCAGGCATGAGAATCCTATAAAAATCAGAGACAGATAGCTCAGGATTAATTCAGGGCCAATCTTGTCTTCATGTTCTAACATCTCTGAATGATGTAGAGCTTTGCTTTTGTACATGGGTCTTCCATTTCTGCTACTTCTTTATACTTAGTGCTCTATAGCATCTTGCATCTTTATATCCTCAAGAATTTGCTCCTTTGCTTTATGTATTGTAACTGGGCAACAGATATATCACATCAGCTCCACTCATAGTCCTTGGGATATGTATGGTCTCTCCCATGCTAACACAAAGACTGACATATACTTTCCATGGTCACCAAAGATCTTCAGAATTATGGATAATGCATCTGGCCTTGAAGCTCAGCAAGGCAGCACCTGATGCTGACATGATGAAGGGTAAACTAGTTCAGTGAACTACCAGTATCCTTGTGTTGGCAGTGTTTGCTAAGATCCCTGTCAAGAGGCTCTTCAGATGCTTCTCCTGAAGTTATAGTATCCCACTTCAAATAGAATCATTGACTGTCACTGACTATTGATATAGTAACTGCTGGTTTATTATGGTAAAGTTTGTATAATAGAAACTGCCATTTTACCCCGTACAACTCAGTAAAATTCACAATGTAACACAATGATAACCATTGTAACTTTTTGTGTGTGTGTGCTGGTCCTGGGGTTTCAACTCTGGGCCTGGGCAAGCTCTTTAGCTCAAGGCAAGTGCTCTATCACTTGAGCCACAGCACCATTTCTGGTTTTTCTGGTGGTTAATTGGAGATAAGAGTCTCATGGACTTTCCTGCCTGGGCTGGCTTTGAACCTCCATCATCAGATCTCAGCCTCCTGAGTGGTTATGATTACAGGCATGAGCCATTAGCCCAGCGCCCTGAGCTTTTATTTGCACAAGGCTAGTGCTCTGCCACTTGAGCCACAGCTAAACTCCTTAGCTGTTTGCTGGTTAATTGGGAGTAAGTCTCATGGACTTTCCTGCCCAAGCTGACTTTGAAGCTCAATCCTCAGATCTCAATCTCCTGAGTAGCTAGAACTATAGGTATATGAGCCACCAGCATCTGACCTCATGGGGTCTTTCTTTTGTGCCTGTCCTGGGGCTTGAACTCAGGTCCTGGGCACTGTCCCTGAGCTTCTTTTGCTAAAGGCTAGTGCTCTACTTCTTGAGCCACAGCACTAATTCCAGCTTTTTCTGTGTAGTTTATTGGAGAGAAGAGTCAGCGACTTTTCCACCTGTGCTTGTTTTGAACCACAATCCTCAGATCTCAGCCTTCTGAGTAGCTAGGATTACAAGTGTGAGCCACTAGTGCCTGGCCTCATGAGATCTTTTGATGAAACAATTTTATTTAATAAAGTGCAAGTAATGTATCTTTAAATCTCTGTTTTGAGTGTCAGATTTAAGAAAACTTTCCTAATCCACAGTTATTTGTTTCCATGTTTTGTTCAAGTTTTACATTTAGGTGTTTTTTAAAAAATTTATTTTGAGTTGTTTTTATATATAGTGAGCTATGGTTTGTACTGAGTTTTGCATTGCTGGGGTTTGAACTTTGAGTTTTGTTCTTGTAAGCAGGTATTATATCATTGAACTACACACAACCCAACCCTTTTATGTTTTAGTTATTTTTCAAGTAGAGTCTTACATTTTTGCCTAGGACTGGCCTCAGATCATAATCTTCTTAACTATAGCTTCCACTTGGCTGAGATCAAAGGAACACACCACCATACCTGGCTTATTAGTTGATATGGGTCATAATTCTGCAAGTTCCCAAGTAGGTGATATTATAGGTATGAGCTACCATGCCCTGCCTAATGGTTCATATATGGTTTGAATGTCTCCTAAGGTTTATGTTCCCAATGTGGCAATGTTGGGAGATGGTATGGACCTTTGAGAGTCCTCTTAGAAGGAGGTCCATAGATTAATTAGGATACTGCATCCATAAAAGTTTAATGTAGTCTCATGCAAATTCTTGGTACTTTTTCAGAGAGGCTTGTTGGCTTGAACCTGGCCCTCTCTCTTCTTTCTGTCTTGAAACATCTAATATTTTCTCCTTATTTGTTCTATCCATTTGCCTTGGGATACTTGATGGAATATGCACTATTGTGATTGGATTTCCAGTTTCCAAAACTGTGAGTAAATAAAATTTTTTCATTAGTATGTATAATAGTCAGCTTTCTATCACTGTAACAGAATTCCTGAGGTAATCAACGTGGGAAGAGGAAAGGTATATTTATTTTTTTATTTTTGAAAGGTTTATTTTAACTCACATTTTTAGAAGTGGTCAGTTATCCCCATTTCTTTTAGGGTCTGTGGTGAGACATATTATGATTGGAGTATGTGATCATAGAAGCCAATTTACCTCATGGCCAGGGATAAAAGAGATAGGAAGAGAACAGGGTCCTATAATAGTCTTTGAGGGTACACTCCCAATGACTATATCTCCTAGAGACTCTACCACCTTCCAACAGTGCCATGGGCTAGAGACCATTTGTTTAACACATAGGCCTTTGGTGGTCAATCCAGATCCAAAGAACTACGACTGGGACCATTACTATACCTGAAAATATGTAGAAAGTTTTGGAATTAGGTAACTGGAAGTTCTTGGAAGTGTTAGAGAAGCAGACTAGAAAAAACTTAGACTTCTATATATGGAAAGTTATTGGCAATTCTGGTAAATGCTTAGATGATGAAGAGATTGGAAAAGAGTAGATCTTAGAGATTGGTAAATTGTTATGGCAACAATGCTGGTGGAACTGTATGCAGAAAAATTTATGCTAATGAAGTTTCAGATGGAAATGAGAATTCAACTGGAAGTTGGATTAAAGACAATCTTTGTTGTGCCAAGTGACAAGGAACTTGTATTATGTTAATGCCTTAAGACTTTGTGGAAGGCTGGATTTAATAATGCTGGTCTAAGCCAGACATGGGTGGCTCACACCTGTAATCCTACTTACTCAGGAGGCTGAGATCTGAGGATCACAGTTCAAAGTCAGCCTTGGCAGAAAAGTCTACAGGAGACTGTTATCTCCAATTAATCACTCAAAAACCAGAAGTGGACCTGAGCCTCAAATTGATAGAGCACTAGCCTTGAGCAAAAGAACTCAGGGACAGCATCCTGGCCATGAGTTCAAGCCCCACAACTCACAAAAAAAGAATGCAGGTCTATTCTAGCACTTGAGGCTGAGACAGGAGGATTATGAGTTTCATTGTAGCCTTAGTTACTTAGTGTGACATTGTCTCAAGCCTCTGCCTCCAAAACACAGAATTCTGGAGTATATATGGCAGAAAATATTTCAAAATAACAAAGCATTTGCCTGTAGAATGGATTTTATTGGCTGCTTTGGTTGCTTTTACTGGGAGATTTTAGATGAAAAGATAACAGACAGCAGGGAGCCATTGGCTCACTCCTATAATCCTATTTAGTCAGTAGGCTGAGATCTGAGGATTCTGGTTCAAAGCCAGCCCAGCTAGGAAACACTGTGAGCCTCTTATCTCCAACCACTCAAAAACTGGAAGTGGAGCTGTGACTCAAAGTGGTAGTGCTAGCCTTGAGCAAAAGAGCTCCAGGACAGCGTCTATGTCCTGAGTTCAAGCCCTACAACTGCCAAAAAAAAAGTAAGCAGAGTAGGTAGATTGGAAAATTTGTAGCCTGATCAGGAAAGTAACAAAAGTGTATTTGAGATGTGAGACAATTGATGATATGTAGGTGTCATTCCCTTGGACTTTTACAACTGAACTAAATAAGCCTCTTCATAAGAAACTTGCTTCAGGTATTTTGCTTTACCAGTGAAAAAACTGGCTAATGTGTAGCATAATTTAAAATGTATTGCCTTTTGTCATTCTCAAGTCTTAAGTTCTACTAGTTCTTTCTCCCAATTTGGTTTTATGTAATTATTCCTGCCTTAAAAATATGTGCCTTAGCTGGGCTCTGGTGGCTCCCACATGTAATCCTAGTTATTCAGGAGGCTGAGATCTGAGGATCATGGTTCAAATCCATTTTGGGCAAGGAAGTCTGTGAGACTCTTATCTCCAATAAACCACCAGAAAACTGGAAGTAGCACTGTGGCTCTAGTGGTAGAGCGGTGCCTTGAGCTAAAGCGTTGAGGGACAGCGCCCAGGCCCAGAGTTCAAGCCCCATGATGGACAAAAAAAAAAGAATTTGTACCTTTAGGTTGTCTTGGAAACCATGACTGTGCACTACATTCATAAACTGCTTTACTGAATGGCAACTCCTTTGTAAAACTACTTAAAGATAATAAGCATATTCAAATAAATTCAAAAGATTTTTATTAGCATTTATTAATTATGCAAAAGTAGGTTTTATTATGATATTGGCATATATGTATATGATGTACTTTGATCATATTTGCTCCCATTGCTGTCTCTTGTTCCCTGAGATTTTCTTACATTATTATTCAGGGGAACTGTGTGCCTATGATAAACACAAAGAAATCTTACATAAGAGATCATTGTAATACAGAATTCCAGAGGCCTGAATATTCATAGGTTTCCATAATAAGAGCTAAGGGAGCTGAAGTCTGGCTCTTTTCCTTCAGTTAGTCAGATGACCCAGTCTTCACTGCATGTTAATCCTTGGTAATTAAAAACAAATCTGAATTCTTGAGGCCGTGTGCCAAGCTACTCAGTGGGAACACTTTGTTAGGCAGGATTCTCTTTCAGTGCTGCTAGGTGTCCACCATACTGTACTGCTGGTAGCTCACTGAGACAACATAGAATATTGAAAGTGTATAGAAAGGGTATGAATTTGTATGTATTATGAGTAATTCCAGAATGAAAGCCTTGCTATATCCCTACTCACGCTGTAGATGACAGCATCTCTCTCTGTTTCTTTGCTGACTGAGGCAGTAGAATCTGCTAACGGAAGTTGAAAATTGCTTCTTCCTTCTTTTCCTATATAATTCAATGAAATTTCATTGAACATCTACTGTAGACAGGGTGTTAACTAGGCACTGAGGATCGAAAGGTTAAAAGTACCAGATTCATTTTTAAATTTTATTTTTATATATTTTTTATTTTTAAAGATTTTTTTAAAGGGGCTGGGAAGGTGGCTCAGTGGTAGAGTGCTTGCCTTGCATGCCAGAGGCCCTGGGTTCCATTCCTCAGCACCACATAAGCAAAAAGAAAACAGCCGGAAGTGGCTCTGTGGCTCAAGTGGTAGAGTGCTAGCCCTGAGTTGAAGAGCTGAGGGACAGTGCCCAGGCCCAGAGTTCAGGCCCCACGACCGGACCCCCCCCTCCAAAAAAAAAGATTTTTTTTTAAAGCCAGATGCCTGTGGCTCATGCCTGTAATCCTAGCTACTTAGGAGGCTGAGATCTGAGGATTGTGGTTCAAAGCCAGACTGGACAGGAAAGTCCATGAGACTCTTATCTCCAATAAACCACCAGAAAATCAGAAGTGGCAGTGTGGGTCAAGTGGTAGAGTGCTTGACAAAAAATAAATTAAAAAAAATAGTTATTTTTTGTTTTGTGTGTGTGTGTGTGTGTGTGTGTGTGTGTGTGTGTGTGTGTGTGTATGCAGGTATCGAGGCTGAAACTCAAGGGGCTGGCTCTGTCCCTGAGCTCTTTTTGCTCAAGGCTAATGCTCTACCACTTGAACTATAGCTCCACTTCTGGCTTTTTGCTGGTTATTTGGTGATATTGAAATATTGTGCCACACCTCATGTCTCCTGATTCTCCATGGCATCACCATGGCATCCCTCTTCAACTCTCCATTAGAATTGATCTAGTCTGTTGAGATTGTTTTCTGCTCTTTCTTTACTGCCTTTCTGATTCAGTTACCTAACAGTATTAATTGCAGTTACTAGCTTTTTGATAAAGACTCCTGATTTAACCTCTCAAAATATGGCCTCTCTGTATCTTGTTATCTAATTCTTTTTTTTTTTGCCAGTCCTGGGGCTTGAACTCAGGACCTGAGCACTGTCCCTGAGCTTCTTTTTGCTCAAGGCTAGCGCTCTACCACTTGAGCCACAGTGCCACTTCTGGCCTTTTCTGTGTATGTGGTATTGAGGAATTGAACCCAGGGCTTTATGCATGCTAGGCAAGCACTCTACCACTAAGCCACATTCCCAGCCCTTGTGATCTGATTTTTATATAACAATAGAGTCTCAAGTACTTTCCTGCCCAGGCTGGCTTCGAATTATGATTGTCAGATATCAGTCTCCAGAGCAGGATTACAGTCATGAGCCACCAGTGTCCAGATCCAGGTTCTTATTCTTGGGAACATTCTTATCATTATTCCTCCTGTGTCTTATGATTTTATAAAAACTTGACTGGGAGGTAGGTACTAGTGGCTTACACCTATATTTCTAGCTACTCAGGAGGCTGAGATCTGAGGATCATGGTTCAAAGCCAGCCAGGGCTGAAAAGTCACAGTGAGACTCTTATCTCCAATTAATCACTAGAAAATTGGAAGTGGAGCTGTGGCTTAAAGTGGCAGAGCACTAGTCTTTGACAAAAGAGCTCAGAGACAGCGCCCAGGCCCTGAGTTTAAGTCCATGACTAACAACAGCAACAACAAACATATATAAATATATATGTATATATATAAAATAGATTTTTACAAGTATCAGTTAAATTGTATTGTAAATTGACAAGCGAATTAACATATGCATCACTTTTGTGTTGAGATCATTTGAAAGTTACTCTCAGCAACTGTGAAATGTATAATATGCTATTATTAACTATTCTCAACACTTTGTGCATTTCAACATCAAACAAAAGAAAATATTGGTGGAACACTTGCCTAGCATGTATGAGACCTTGAGTTCCATCCACAGCACTACAAAAACAAACCAAATCAAATTAAACCAAACCAACCTGGTGCTTATTCCACTGAATTGTAGTTATATCTCTGGAGATTTAAATGTTCCTGAGTTTTTGTAACTAAGTCCTGGAAGGAGAAATTTTCTTCGATTTTGGCATCTCTCCAAGCATCCTGGAGATTTCCTGGGTACTCATGGCCTTATGAGTATCACTTTGTAAGACTTAAGAAAGACTCTCTGAGGCAAGAAGCCAGACTGCATGAGCCTGTTTTTTTTTTTAATGTGTGGTGATGAGAGTTTTGCTTCTGTGTAGAAGCAGGAAAGACCAAGACTTAACAAAATCCTTGGCCAGGAAAGTGACAGAGCTTGAGGAGGTGGTCAGAGAGACTTGGTGTTTATTTTTTTATCTCATTCCCTAAGAGTGAGGCCATTTGGTTTTCATTTTGTGAAGGAGATAGGAGGCTGACATATAGCTTCAGCATGCAGAGGGAAGAAGCAGAGAGGACTAAAATGTGAGAGCCAGGTTAGCCCACAGAAAAGGAGCAGAGAGTAAAAGTAAAATAGAATTTTGATCTGGATTTTGTTATTCCTCACTAGCCTCAAAGAACTATTATTGGAACTGGTTGATATTTGTCCTGGTGGAGTTGCCAAGAGCATTGTTATGGGATTTGTGACTGGTACTGTTCCAGGGAGGAGGTCTTAAAGAGGGAGGAGACTTCTGCCTGGGTTCTGAATTTGAGGACACATCAAGATAGAGAGCAAGAAAATTTATTAGTAAAGCAAGTGAAAGAAAGATAGATAGTGCATGACCCAGGCATGAGTGCAGGTATATCTGATAACAGATACAATGAGTATTTTAACATCACAGGTATTTATAGTTTAAATACAGGTATATCTGATAACAGATACAATGAGTGTTTTAACATCACAGGTATTTATAGTTTAAATACAGTTAAGATCCATCCGAAATTCATCTTAGAATACGTGATTCCATTGTTACGTTACCTGGTAAATTTCATCATCCTTTTTCTTGGAGGGAGAGGGTGCCAGTCCTGGGGCTTAAAGTCAGGACCTGAGTGCTGTTTTTGACCTTTTTTGCTCAGGGCTAGTGCTCTATCACTTAAGCCACAGTTCCATTTCCAGTGTTTTGTTGGTTAATTGTTATTAACAGTCTCATGGACTTTCCTGCCCTGGCTGACTTCGAACCTTGATCCTCAGGTCTCAGTTTTCTGTGGGATTACAAATGTGAACCATCGGTGCTTGGCCATTTCATCATCCTTGATTTTGCACTGTTTTATCAATGGGCCTAGAGACTTAAGATTGGCCTGCTAAACTGGGGTCATTGATGTCATACACTTTTCAAAACTGGTGTCTTTCCTTGAGGTAAATATATTTTTAGCACACTTTTTGTGACCAGAATAAGTATCTCTTTTTATTCTTATTTATTCATTTTGAAATTAGGTATACAAACAAGGTTAGTTGGCAGATAACTGTTCAGTTTTTTCTTTTTATTAAATGTTGTAGCTTATGAGAAAATGTAAAGCTTAAGACAAAAATAGTACTTATGTGCTTTAAATTATATTTGAATTCCTGGCTGCTATTTCCCAGGCTTCATCTTCCCTGATCTATTCTGCCTCAAAACCAAACCAAACCAATACTTATTTCTTCTGTCTGTGTCTTTTTGGCTATTATCTCTTAATTTTCTCCAACCCTGTAACCTCTGGCAACCACTATTTTACTCTCTGCTACTATGAATTCAATATATATGTGAGCATGCATGCTATTTTGTCATTTTGTGTCTTGTTATTTCACATGGCATAATGCCTTCCAATTTCATGCATGATGTTTGAAAATTCTTGGAAGTTCAAATAGTATTGCATTATGTAGATACATGTACCATATTTTCTCTATCCATTCTTCTGTTGAGGGATATTTGGGTTCATTATATGACTTGGCTACTCTGCATACTGCTTTGATGAACATTGAAGCACATATATCTCTTTGACAAACTCATTTCAATCTTTTGGATAAATACACATATGTGGGAAGCTGCATGAGAAAGGTATATATTTGAATGAGGGAAACTGGGTATGCCCCAACAAGGAAATCTTCCTTCTACCACCCACTACATGGCTGTCTCTTCTTAGATTGATGTCCTTTGATGACATATTCATTGATACTAACCATAATAAAGATAAAAATAGTTAACATTCAATGTATCCTTATTGTCATGTACTATACTAAGCATTTTGCATGTAGGAACTCACTAAATCTTTATCTTAACAACATGAAATTGAAGGGTTAAAGCAATTCTATTGAGGCAGTGACCATTTGTTGCTTGTTTATCTCAGCTAGCAGAGCAACATGTGTTTGTAATCTAAACACCTGGTTGTGTGCCTTTATAAGCCCTGCAAATCCTTAGCTTGGGGATTTCCTCCTAGGCTCTGCTGTGTCAGAGTGTAGGACAAGGCCCGAGCTGCAGCCCATCTAAATAAAACCATAAAACAGCTGTAAATTTTGACTCTCGGTGGTCTTCTTGGTGGGGGTCCTGCGACGTGGGCACTACATATTAGTGGGGGCTTGCCCGGGATCCCCCCAAAGACCCCTGAGACCTCAGACTCTGAAGATAAAACAGCGCTGTCAAATTTGTCTTGTCCTTCCATTGGTCTGTCTGTTTTACTTTCGTTTTCCTTTGTGAGGACGGCCGCTCCGATTCATATTGTGTAAAGGGTTGTCCAAGCGGATGCGCTTGCATGACAACCCTGGAGGAACTGGGAGATATCCCAGATCCTTTTGTGTGTGTGTGGGTCCTTGGAACCCTGCTGTGAGAATTGTGGGGCGTGGGTTGGCTCGGTGTAACCGAGGCCCGACTTGCCCACTGTGGGTCCGCTCCTTCTGCTTCCCTGTTACAGGAGTCAGTGGACCAATTCAGAACATCTCCACTTTGTAAGCTTTTTTTTTTTTTAACTGTCAGGCCTGCGTGTTTTTTTTGTTTGCATTGTTTATTGTTTCTGTTTTTTTTTGGGGTTCCGTTGTGGGTCCTGAACTCTGGGCCTGGGCTCTGTCCCTCAGCTCTTCAGCTCAAGGCTAACACTCTACCACTTGAGACACAGTGCCACTTCCGGCTTTTTTTTTCTTCTGCTTGTGTGGTGCTGAGGAATCGAACCCAGGGCCTCATGCATGCAAGGCAAGTGCTCTACCACTGAGCCACCTTCCCAGCCCTTGTTTATTGTTTTTTGGACTATACAACTGATGGGACTGGAAACCATGGTCAACACTCCATCTAGCCCCCTAGACTTAACCCTTGGCACCTGCCCTTAAAGTTTCTGAGGGACCAGTCACTTGACAACACCGTGGGATCAACTCCCCCTCTAATGCAGCTGTTTTTCCCTTACGTGCCATAGGTCCTATGGATCTGGATGGTCAACAGCAATTCCAATATTGGCCATTTTCTACCAGTGATCTATACAATTGGCGCACCCAAAATGCCCCCTTTTCTGAGAAACCCCAGGATTTAATTCATTTGCTTGAAACCATTCTTTTTACTCATCACCCACTTGAGATGATTACAGTCAGCTTTTACAGGTCCTTTTTACCACTGAAGAGAGAGATCGTATCCGAGAGGTGGCCCGGAAACAAATCCCTGGCCCCACAGGAGCGCCCATCACAGATCCTGCCCAGATCGCTGCCTGTTTTCCTGAGATCCAACCAACATGGGACTACAATGTGGTTGAAGGTAGGGAGCGACTCCTCGTCTATCGCCAGGCTCTGTTGGCAGGTCTAAAGGTGGAGGCTCGCCGACCTACTAATATGGCCAAAGTTTATAATGTTAGAGAGGGAGGAAGTGAAAGTCTGGCAGCATATCTTGAGTGGCTCATGGAAGCTTTTAGTCAATATACCCCGTATGATCTTGAGACCCAGGAGTTGGCTCAGATGATTATGTTTGTCTATATAAATCAGGCTGCACCAGATACAAAGCGAAAATTGCAGGCTCTAGACAGACTTGGTGAAAAGTCTATTAGGGATCTAGTAGCCACGGTGGAAAAGGTTTACAATAAGAGAGAGACAGAGGAGCAAAGACAGGAAAAGAAGGACAGAGAACATGAAATTGAGTGTGAAAAGAGAGACCGGGCCAAGGAAAAGAGGCCAGACTTGTTGGACTTGCCACTATCGCATGCCAAGCATTCCTGGTTCACAAATGGCAGCAGTTTCATTCGGGATGGAAAAAGGTATGCGGGCGGGCTCAGCAGTCACCACGGAAACTGAGATAGTGTGGGCAGAAGCACTCCCCCAGGGAACGTGTGCACAGAGAGCAGAACTAGTAGCACTAACAAAATCCCAACAGATGAGAAAAGGGAAGAGACTAAACATTTACACCGACAGTGGCTTTTGCCACTGTCCATGTCCATGGAGCCATTTACCAAGAGAGGGGGCTGCTGACAGCTGAAGGAAAGGCTATTAAAAACAAACAATTTTTAAACTTCATCCGGGCCTTATGGGAACCAGCAAATATTGCCATTATGCACTGCCCTGGCCATCAAAAGGGAACCAAAGGAAATAACTTGGCCCATCAGACAGCTAAGGAGGTGGCCCTTCAGCCCAGAGCGGAAGTACTGACTCTAGTAGACCCAGGGCCATGAGCTTTGCCTCCTGAGCCTCAGTACTCCCAAGAAGACTTGGACAACTTTTCAGGATGGGTTGAAGCTTACCCAACAAAGCATGAGGCCATGAATGTCATGGCTAAGAAGATCCTGGAAGAAATCCTACCCAGGTATGGCTTCCCATCCACCATTGGGTCAGACAATGGACTGGCCTTCGTTTCAAAAGTAAGTCAGGGAATAGCCACAGCACTGGGGACGGATTAGAAATTGCTCTCTGCTTATAGACCCCAGAGTTCAGGGCAGGTAGAAAGAATGAATCGGACTCTAAAAGAGACCTTAACTAAATTGGCTTTGGAGACTGATGCAGACTGGGTATTCTGCTTCTATTCCTACCCCCCCCATTCATTTAAACCAGGGGACTGGGTGTTTGTTCGAAGGCACAACTTGAGATCTCTGGAACCACGGTGGAAGGAACCTTACATGGTGCTACTGGCTACACCCACTGCCCTTAAGGTGGACAGCATTGCTGCTTGGATCCACTGCTCCCACACCAGACCGTCTGACCCCTTTTCCCTGGATGACTGTGGGGAAACATGGGAAGTCTCCAAGCATCCTACCCATCCACTCCGCGTACGCCTCAAGAAAATAAAAATGGATTGTTAAAAGAACTTGTTCAAGATCGAGAGCTGTTGGAGTTTAGTTTTGGGCCAGAGCCACAAGATTGTGTCTCAGGACCATAAGTCAAGGGGGGGGGATGAAGGGTTAAAGTAATTCCATTCTTGAGGCAGTGACCATTTGTTGCTTGTTTATCTCAGCTAGCAGAGCAACACGTGGTGGTAATCCAAACACCTGGTTGTGTGCCTTTATAAGCCCTGCAAATCCTTAGCTCAGGGCTCTCCTCCTAGGCTCCGCTGTGTTGGAGTGTAGGGCAAGGCCCGAGCTGCAGCCCATCTAAATAAAACCTGACTCTCGGTGGTCTTCTTGGTGGGGTCCTGCGACTTGGGCACAACAAAATAAGTACTACTATCCCTACTTTACAGATAAGAAAACAGAAATACAGATTTGTGTCATGATTTTACTTTCTATAGAGTTATATAAATAAAGCATCTTCCCTGGGGAATAGTAATTGCTTTTCAACTCTACATAAACTGGTATGACATTTATTTCCTAAGAATCTCTGGCAACTATGCCAAATCCATTGGCATGAATGAAGGCCTGAAAGATGTTTGCATCCTCTTAGGTAACTGAGCCTTTTTGTTCTTTGCCAGGGACTGCCTCTGTTAAATATGGCTATGACAAGATTTTAAAAAAGTAGGTTGATTTTAAATACATCAATAGAAAGGTGAAGCAATGTGAAGGTTAAGGCTTGAGAGAACAAATGAATTCTACATCTTGTTGTAACTCATGCCAGGTGCTGGTGGCTCACACCTGTAATCCTAGCTACTCAGGAGGCTGAGATCTAAGGACTGAGGTTGGAAGCCAGCCCAGGCAGAAAAATCCCCACAAGATTCTTTTTTTTTAAAATTTATTTATTTATTTTTTATTTGTGAACATACTGTACAGAGGGGTTACAATTACATGGGCAGGATAATGCGTACATTTCTTACCAAGCATTGCAGCCTCCTCCTTGGTTTACCCTTCACATCCCTTCCCAGCCTCCCCCCTCCCCCCCCAATCCCAACCCTTCTCCTCCCCTCCCTTCCCCCCCCCCCACCGACGTTGTAAAGCTCGTTTTGGACATGACAACTTATACTTCTCGCCCACAAGATTCTTATCTCCAATGAGCCACTCAAAAAACAGGAGTGGAGCTGTGGCTCAAAGTGGTAGAGTGCTAGCCTTATGCCAAAAAAGCTCAGGGACAGTGCCCAGGCCCTGAGTTCAAGTTCCATGACTGACAAACAAAAAACAAAAACTGACTTAATAGCAACTGAGAAATTTTAAAGTGACAATATTACCTTTGTAAACTCTAATTGAGCAAAATTGTCCCTAATTATGCTTAAGAACTTATTATTTCAATAAGATTTCTTTTTTTGGGGGGGGGGTCCGGTCGTGGGCCTGAACTCTGGGCCTGAGCGCTGTCCCTCAGCTCTTCAGCTCAAGGCTAGCGCTCTACCATTTGAGCCACAGCGCCATTTCCGGCTTTTTTTTTCTGCTTATGTGGTGCTGAGGAATCAAACCCAGGGCCTCATGCATGCAAAGCAAGCAAGTGCTCTACCACTGAGCCACCTTCCCAGCCCTCAATAAGATTTCTTTAGCTCTGAAGTTCTTAACTATTAAAGTTGAATGTTTTCATGGAATTGCTACACTGTAACCTATATAGCTATTGGCTAAAGGATGTCCTTATAGCTGGTTGGGGTAGGTGTGAGGCTGAGTAACAAACTGAAATGTCTTAGAACAGAACAGTCTCTCTTTTCTTATAAATTTAATTTTATTGTCAAAGTGATGTACAGAGGGGTTCTAGTTACATATATATAAGGTAGTGAATACATTTCTTGTTGAGCGTTGTTACCCCCCTCTCATTTTTCTCCCACTTTCCCTATTCCCCCAACTTCCCCCCAAGTTGTAAAGTTTATTGTCTTGTAAGTATTGCTGTTGCATTGGTTTGCCCTTTGCAGAACATTCTCTCTTCATCTTACACTCCTTATCCCTCTCCCTCCCTCCTTCCCTCCTCTCTCTCCCTTCTCCCCCTCTCTCTCCCTTGGCCCCCCTCTCACATGCACATAAAACCTCTCATTGATGTAAGACTTAGCAAAATACACCAATAGCAAGTAGATAAAGAGATATTATTTAGACAGGTCCCAATTTTCTCCTCAGTTACTGTGAACATAATGGAAGGGGGAGAGACTCTGAAAATTGTTCCAATTACACAATACCACCAGGTAAATTACTTTCAAAGTGAAACAGAAAGAGGATATTTAAAATACCTTCCCTGGATAACTGTGATGTGCCACATAATGACATTTTAGTCAAGGTTATAATGAAGCTGGAAAGTTGCTATTGCCTAGTGATATGCTAGTAGTGGTTATGTAGACCAGTGTTAAATATATATACATAAAGAACCAGATTTCCCTGTCAATTGTATAAAAGTAAAACATTATTTATAGCACACGATGCTTGATTATTTATAGTACATGATGCATGATAATGATAATAAATGGCAATGTTATTGGTTTGTAAAAAGAAAAGAAAATTAATTGTAACAGCAGTTCTTTCAGGATGTATCCCAGAGAAGGTATTATCACAGGAGATAACTTCAAAAATATTATTGCACTCTGTGTGTGTGTGTGTGTGTGTGTGTGTTAGTATATGTGGTGCTGGAGATGGAACAGAGCTTTGAGCGTGTCAGGCAAGGGCTGTACCACTGAAATACATTCCCACACCTTTCTTTTGCCAGTTCCAGGGCTTGAACTCAGGGCTTGGGTACTGTCCCTGAGCTTCTTTTGCTCAAAGCTAGCATTCTACCACTTGAGCCACAACATTACTTCCAACCTTTTCTGTTTATGTGGTACTGAGGAATTGAACCCAGGGCTTCATACATGCTAGGAAAGCACTCTACCATTAAGCCACATTCCCAGTCTTCCCACACCTTTTGTGCATTTTTTTTGTTGGTTGTGTGTCTTGAACTCTGGGCCTGGGTGCTGTCCCTCAGCTCTTCAGCTCAAGGAGAACACTCTACCACTTGGACCACAGCACCACTTCCAGTTTTCTGGTGGTTTATTGAAGAGTCTCATGGACTTTCCTGCCTGGGATGGCTTTGAACTGCAATCCTCAGATCTCAGCCTCCTGAGTAGCTAGGATTACATGTGTGAGCCACCGGCACCTGGCTATGTACATGTTACTGTATCAAAGACCTGCCAGTTTTGTGAGACATGAAGGTAGTATACAGTTATATTTATGATCATGCAAGCCTACACTAATGTATGTATTTGTGTTGCAGTTTTTAGAAAAATAAAAGCAGGGTCCTGGTGGCTCATGCCTATAATCCTAGCTACTCAGGAGGCTGAGATCTGAGGATCAAGGTTCAAAGCCAGCCCAGGAAGGAAAGTCCCAGAAAACTGGAAGTGGCTCTGTGGCTCAGGTGGTAGAGTGCTAGCCTTGAGCTGAAGAGCTGAAGAACAGCACCCAGGCCCAGAGTTCAAGCCCCACAATCGACAAAAATGTTTAATAAAAAGGAATTTAAAATTGTAAAAAGGAATGAAAATACATACATATATTGCTACGGTTTGTGATTATTTTTGACTGGTCCTGAGGCTTGAATTCAGGGCCTGAGTGCTGTCTCTGAGCTTTTCTTGCCCAATACTAGCCTTCTTTCTATCCCTTGAGCCACAGCTCCATGTCAAGCGTTTTTGGTGAATAATTGAAGATAAGAGTCCTGTTGTCTTTCCTGCATAGGCTGGCTTCAAATCATGATACTCAGATCTCAGCATCCTGAGTAGGTAAGATTATAAGCATGCAACATGGGTACTTGGCCACTGTTTGTGTTTTAAGCTAGATATTATTACAGAGAAAGAATAGAGGCTGGGGATTTTGCTCAGTGGTAGAGCACTTGCCTTGCAAGTATGAAGCTTTGGGATCAGTTCCTAGTACTGGGGGAAAAAAGCTACTTCCTCAAAAGTAGAAAAGTTTAGTATAGTGTGTGTTTGTATGAAGATTTCATGAGTAATCCCACTGAAAATCATTAAACAGTTAAAAGGCAGTTTTTGCCTTTTGCTGATTAATTGTAGATAAGACTTTCCTAGCGAGTTTCACCCTATCATCCTCAGATCTCAGCCTCCTGAGATCAGAGCACTCCACCTAACAATGCTTCTTAAGGCATAAGATTGTCTTATCACAGATAATTCACAGGTTAAACCAAATAAAAGTACCAGGCATGTTCTCATCAGCCCTCTGAAGCCCACTACAATTTCCCTCACCAAGTTTTATAAACAAAGTTTTTGGAACAGAAGACCTATTGAGTTGCAGCCTGAAAGGCAAGGCTTTTTAAACCTGACAGCCTTAATTGTCAGCTAATGTGGTGGGCCTTCCAATTGGTGGATTTATGAGTAAGGTGCTGAATGTCACATATTTGTATTGTTCTGTATTGAATGTACATGCCTTTTTGGGCCCTGAGACAATGCATATTCGCTTCAAGAAGACTCAGACCTGTCTGTGGCTCACACCTGTAATCCTAATTACTCAGGAGGCTGAGACCTGAGGATTGTCGTTCAAAGCCATCCTGGGCAGGAGAGTCCATGAGACTCTTTTCTCCAATAAACCACCAGAAAACCAGAAGTGGTGCTGTGGCTCAAGTAGTAGAGTGCTCTTCAGCTCAAGGACAGTGCCCAGGCCCAGAATTAAAGCCCCACGACTGACCCAAAAAAAAAAAAAAGACTCAGACTAACTTTATGCCCTTGGATAAACAGTCTGAACTTCCTGATCTGAAAATTTACTTAGTAGAAAAGATAAGAAACTACCAGGCATAGTGAATTCAGACAGGCCTATGTGGACCGAAGTAGGCCAAGATGAAGCATTTTGCTCTTCAGAGCTCCATATGGGGACCTTGAACCAGAGTTTTTACAAGTCAGCTGGGAATGAATAAAGAACAGTAACTCTGCCTATTTTTTTTTACCTGGCTGCCTCAGATTTTTAGAGGCAGGGTCTAAGTTAATTTCAAGTTCTTGAGGAATGTGATGAGATATTACTATAGAAGTACTGTAAAGACAACTGTGTAGGTCTGTTTTAGGGATGCAGATTTGTTTCTTTTGGGAAAGTCTTTCCCAATGACTTAAAAGACAGATGTCATCAGTTACAAAAACGTCCCTAGTAGCTGGATGCCGGTGGCTCATGCCTGTAATCCTAGCTACTCAGGAGGCTGAGATCTGAGGATCTCGGTTCAAAGCCAGCCTGGGCAAGAAAGGCTGTGAAACTCTTATCTCCAATAAACCACCAGAAAACCAGAAATGGTACTGTAGCTCAAATGGTAGAGTGCTAGCCTTGAGCTGAAGAGTTGAGGGACAGCGCCCAGGCTCCATGACCAACAAAAAAAAAAAAGAAAGAAAGAAAGAAAGAAAAAGAAAAAAGGTCCCTAGTATGGACAACCAGTAGAGGCAGGAAAGTCTGTGAGACTCTATTTTCAATTAACCACCAGAAAACCAGAAGTGGAGCAGTGGCTCAAAGTGGTAGAGTGCTAGAAACGCTCAGGAACAGTGCCCAGTCCCTGAGTTCAAGCCTCATGACTGACAGGAAACAAACAAACAAAAGAAGCTCATCTCTTGAGAAAAGTAATAGAGTCCTACCTGGGCTGGCTTTGAACTGAGATCCTCAGACCTTAGCCTCCTGAGTAACTAGGATTATAGGTATGAGCCATCAGCAACTGGCTTAGTCTTTTGTCTTTATAGCTCTCCATACTAGGGACTTTGTACTCCTTCAAGATAGAGAAGCTATAGATGTCAGGCACCAGTGGCTCATGCCTATAATCTAAGCTACTTAGGAAGCTGAGATCTAAGGATCACAGTTTGAAGCCAGCTGGGGCAAGAAAGTTTATGATACTCTTATCTCCAATTAACTACCAAAAAGCTGGGAGAAGAGCTGTAGCTCAAGTGGTAGAGCATTAATCTTGAGCAAAAATTCTTGGGGTGGTTGACAACATGGCTTAGGGGGGTCAAGTGCTTGCCTACCATGCATGAAGCCCTGGGTTTGATTCCTTAGTACCACATAAACAGAAAAATCTGGAGGTGGTTCTTGGCTCAAGTGGTAGAGTGCTAGCCTTGAGCAAAAAAAGCTCAGGGATAGTGCCCAGACCCTAAGGTCAATTGACATCCTGAATTCTAGGTCTCCCTCAGCACCTTCTCCCCTTTTTGGACAGCTAGTTACTTTATGATTAGCAATGAGTTAATTGCTTAGGAATGTTTGCTTGAGTAGGCTAAGTTTTAGACTTTCTTCCAGGAAAGCATCTTGAGAGGGTCAGAAGACTGCAATGTGTGGTTGGTTGCAAAATGGAAACTAGATGAAGAAGGGATCCATCTCTATTAATCTCCACTTAGGCAGTTATTAGACTTGTGAAGAGAGCTAAGAACTTAATTGCTCAATGTCACCAGGAAGTCAATTATTTTAATCTCTCTTCAATAGTTAGTTATTAATTAATTGAGAATAAAGAGGGGAATAATTGGAAATGGATTTGTTCTGCTGTGCTGTGCCTTGTAGAGTCAATATTCTTGGCTATTAATAAGATCTTGGATAAAAAGAAGTGGATACAAAGAGAGACATTCTAAATAGAGCCTACTAGCTAGAGGTGATGCCTAGTTAAGGAAAATATGATACACTAGATGGATGTTTAAAATGGATTTTTAAATTCTTCATCATCCACCAACTTTTCTACCAGGGCTCTATACAGTGGTCCTACAGCTGGGCCTGCTGCTATAGACAGCACCCTAAGGTTTCTTTTTTGGGGGGGGGTCCGGTCGTGGGGCCTGAACTCTGGGCCTGGGTGCCATCCCTCAGTCCTTCAGCTCAAGGCTAGCGCTCTACCACTTGAGCCACAGAGCCACTTCCGGCTTTTTCTGCTTATGTGGTGCTGAGGAATAGAACCCAGGGCCTCAGGCATGTAAGGCAAGCGCTCTACCGCTGAGCCACCTTCCCAGCCCCTCTAAGGTTTCTTATAAAATAACTGAGTTGGGATTTGAAGTCATATATGAGGTAGAACCCCAACATAACTACTTACCTTGTCTGACCTTGCATAAGGTATTTTATCTTCCTGTCTCAGTTTCTTCAGTTGTAAAAAATGACAGTAATTATAATAATCACCACATAATTGTTCAGAGAATTTTACAATATGAATGTACATGAAGCTTTTAGCATAATATCTGAACTTAAACAGTACTCATAAATGATTATTTGTTTCTCTTCATGCTTTCCCAGACCAGAAACCATCTGTGGTGGAAAATTCTAAATGTTCTGGTGTTTTATACTTAGTTTTTTTCTGTAAGTTTGTTGCCAATGAAATCTTGAACATTTGAGCAATCTAAGGGTTAGAATCTAGTGGACAATCTCTAACATGCTCATGTTATCCTATCCAATGTAGCCTTATGGTTTTATGTATGGGCTTTGGTGTTAGATCTGTTCAGGAACCCATACTCTACTACTTCCTAGTTATATAGTTTGGGGCAAATCTACATATCCATTTACTTATCAATGAAATGAGGATAATGATATTGTTATGAGATTATTCAGAAAGTTCAATGAGCTGATACATATATAATGTTCAGAATAATGTGTGGCAGGGTAAGTATGAAAAATGGTAGTGAGGTTATTGTCTATATTCTCATCTCTATCCTAGTTCTATTCTCTGTGCACTGATGACTATCAAGTACTCATCTGACAAATCAGACAAGCAGACAATTAATGATTTAAGTAGCTTCTACTGAGGTATGAATTCTGAACTATTCCATTTAAAAACACAACCTCCCAATTTTTGGTCATTCTTCCATTGAGAGGTAATGTCTAGGCTTCTCTTCTTGAATCTAGATTTTATGGAGTCTTGACTCATGTGATAGATTATATCAGCTTCTAGACCTCTACATCAAGAAACTGGAAGCTTCTGTGTCCTGCCTCTGAAGGTGTTTGCTTTTGGAATCCAATCACATGCTGTGAGGAAGTTACAGTTAATGGACAGGTGTGTCTGTGGAGAACTGAGACTTTTGGTGTTTAGCTTTAGCTGAGTTTGAACAACACAGCCATTGCAACTTTCCCATTCAATATGAGTGAAGCAATTTGTACATAGATTCTCTAACTGAGCTGCCCTAGGTGACATCATATGAATCAGAGATCATCTCAGTAAGCCAAACCTTGGCCCATGCTGTAGATCAGTGATTAAAATAAATGGGGTTGTTTTACACTACAGGTTTGGTGGTGGCTTGTTAGACAGCAAGAGATTCAGAATTATTATTAGAATACAGATGATGAGTGTCTGATCAATAGATGTGTGTGTGTGTGTGTGTGTGTGTGTGTAGGTATTTTTGGTCAGATTGTTCCATACATTTCCAGCTATACCACAGAAGAGGTAACTGTTCCTAACCATATATATGTATATGTATATATATATATGTATATGTGTATATATATATATATATATATATATATATATATATAGTACTGGACTTTGCTTGAACTATGGGTTGAGATTGTGGTTATTTGGTTTAAGATAACCAGACACAAGTTTCTGTAAGTGCCAAGTTATTACTTCACTTCCATACTTGAGTGAAAGGCCATACCATAGGAATGGTTCTAGTTTTGTGAGAGTCTGTGAAGGGACAAAGTGATGCAACCTAGTAAAAACAGAAGTCACCTTCCTAGGATATGAAATCCTGATTAATGGAAATCATGAGGCTTGAAGCCAGGCAGATATATATATCCTACTACTCTTCATATACTACTCTGAAGTGTTTGAGTGTCTGTCTGTTTTCTTCCTTCTTCTTTTCCTCCTCCTCTATCTCCTCTTCCTTCCTCATGGTACTGGTGTTCAAACTCAAAACTTCACATTTGCTTAACTGGCTTGCTCAGCTGGTACCCTACCACTTGCTTTTTGCTAGTTACTTTAGAGATGGAGTCTCATGAATTTTCCTGCATAGGTTAGCTTGCAAACTCAATCCTTTGGGTCTCAGCCTCCTAGGTAAGATTACAGGTGTGAGCCACTGACATCTAGTGTGTGTGTGTGTTTCAGTTATTCTGAAATATCACATGCATCAAATAAACATGCTTGACAATTGACTTAATGTTTTATGAAGTAATGATCAGTGAGATAATGCCTTATATAACATCCATGCACAGCTTTCCTGTTTCTCTTATCCCTTTAACCTTATCTTTGTCACCTCGGACTCAGATGGTTAAAACTTGAATTCTTGTTCCAGGCTCTGTTTTCTAGAAGACCTTGGTTATGACATTTGATATTAGAATTCATTGTAAAAAACAGACTAGCAGGAAGGGTTTTGGTGGATTGTTCAAATGCTTAAAAGCAATGAAAGGACTGTATTGTGGATGGGAAGTGGTATAATAATAACACCTGGCATGAAATGACACTGCAATTACTTGATATTTCACTTGTGATATGTGCTGTTTTATTGGTATGGCATGTAGGTAGAGGGCAAAGCATGGAAAACTGAGGTGGTTATTGCATCTAATTAGTATACAAACAATGTTATTCATAAGGATTTTAGATTGTTTGCTTTTGATTGCAGTAGAAACTCTGCCTCCAAAGAAGTTTGTAAGATCCTGATTTCCTGAGGCTATAGGACAGATTGTACCAAAAATAAGGTTCAGGCTTTGCTGAATGTTTGTGAAGAGGACTAAATGCATAAGTCACAACCTCGCCAGGTTCATTATGTTAAAATCAAAGAGGGGAAGATGGAACATGGAGAACCATGATGTTATTTGGGTGGATACCTCTAAGTATTATGAACTCAATTTCCTAGCAGAAGTTGCCTTCATCTTTTGCCAGAAGAAAATAACTTCTTTTCACAGAGATCATGTAATGATTTCATCCAAAGTAATTGCCTTTTTCTTTTTTCTTTCTTTTTTTTGTGTCAGTCATAGGGATTGAACTCAGGGCCTGGGCACTGTCAGTGAGATTTTCTGCTCAAGGCTAGTACTGTACCACTTTGAGCCACTGCTCCACTTCCAGTTTTCTGGTGGTTAATATGCCGCCATCAGAAAGAATGACATTGCCCCATTTGTTAGGAAATGGAAAGACTTGGAAAAATTATATTAAGTGAAGTAAGCCAGGACCAAAGAAACATAGGTCCCATGGTTTCCCTTATTTGCAATATCTAGTATATGTCTGAGTCAAGCAGAAAAGGTCAGATAAGGTGATGTTAGGGAAATGAACCCTGAGTTATATATTCAAATATTTTTTTCTTTCATGTGATTGTTTCTAACACATTTATAAGATTATTTCTTTGTTGCTTTGTATGTCCCTCTCTCACAGTATAACCCCTGCTTTCACTGTATTTGATGTCAGTATAATTTGTGGAGGGGAAGGGGAAAAACAAGTCGTTTAAATAAGGATACAGGTGACCTGTTGCAACAATGAGAAGTACAAGTCATTATGTCGAAAACGAACTTTACAACTTTGGTGGGGGGGGCGGGGGGAGGAAGGGAAGGGATGGGAAGGGGAAACAAAGGAGGAGGCTACAATGCTTGATAAGAAATATACTCATTATCTTGCCCATGTAATTGTAACCCCTCTGTACAGTATTTTCACAATAAAAATAAATAAAAATTAAAAAAAAGAAATAAGTCTCATAGACTTTTCTGATTGGATAGACTTTGAACCACAATCCTCAGATCTCAACCTCCTGAGTAGCTAAGATTACAAGCACAAGCTACTAGCACTTCGCTTTCTTTTTAATTTTTTTAGATTTGTTATTATAAAGGTGATGTAAAGAGGGGTTACAGTTACATCAGTCAGGTAATGAGTACATTTCTTTGTGTACAATGTAACTTCTTCTCTTGCTCTCTTCCAGTTTTTCCCTTCTGTCCCCACCCACAAGTTGTATAGTTCATTTCCAACATATTGCCTAGTATTACTGCTGCATTTGTTTACCCTTTGTTTCTTCATTTCTGTACCTCCCGTTAAGCTCCCAAAGACATATTAATGAGCAAACAAGAAAAAAAGAAAAGAAAAGAAAAACAGCAACAAAGCAAATAACTCTAGTTTTTATTTACTGTAGTGCATTTCAATACAATTTTTTTGGTTGGCCATGGGGCTTGAACTCTAGGCCTGCGTGCTGTCCCTGAGCATTTCAGCTCAAGGTGAATGCTCTTACCACTTGAGCCACAACACTACTTCTGGTTTTCTGGTGGTTAATTGGAGATAAGAGTCTCATGGACTTTCCTGCTTGAGCTGGCTTTGCATTGTGGTCCTCAGATCTCAGCCTCCTGAGTACGTAGGATTACAGGTGTGAGCCACTGGTGCCCAGCAATAAATATTATTTTGTATTATCAGAAGCACACTGGCATTGTTCCCTTTTGTTCTTCTCCTGAGTATCCTCCTTTGGTCGCACTATATACAAATGCCTAAAGTCCTGTATAATTTATCATGTCCCAGTGTATTTTAGGTCTAGCTTGTGCATATGAGAGAAAACATGTACCATTTGTCGCTTAACATGGTTTGTTCTAGGTCTCTTTCCCTGCAAATGACATACTAGTACTGGGCAAAATTCCATTGTATATAGGTACCACATTTTTGGAAGCAAGTCCCTTTTAAAATGCATTTTCATGTGTATCAGGCCTAAGGCTTGAACTCAGTGCCTAGGCACTGTCCCTGAGCTTTTTTTTTTGTCAGTTGTGGGGCTTGAATTCTGGGCCTGGGCACTGTCCCTCAGCTCTTCAGCTCAAGGTGAGCATTCTATCACTTGAGCCATAGCACCACTTCTGGTTTTCTGGTGGTTTATTGGAGATAGGAGTCTCTCGGTCTTTCCTGCCCGGGGTGGCTTTGAACTGAGATCCTCAGTTCTCAGCCTCCTGAGTAACTAGTATTACAGCTGTGAGCCATCGGCGCCCAGCCCTGAGCTTTTTTTGCTCAAGGCTAGCACTACACTGCTTTATTCACAGCTCCAATTCCAGCTTTTCGGTGATTAATTGGAGTTAGAATCTCAGGAACTTTCATGCCTGGGCTGGCTTTAAACCACGATCCTCAGATCTCAGTCTCCTAAGCAGCTAGGATTACAAGCATAAGCCACCAGCACCCAGCTTAGATGCTTTTTCCCATCAGATCCATTCCATTATCTTCATTGCTTTGAGGTAAATAATCAAAATTAAATCTCAACCCAGCTTAGACTGAAAAACACAAATCCAGTTCTAGCATTTAAAAATCACTCATTACTAGGGAAAGTCGAAAGTATTTCACCAACTCAAAAAAATCCCACAAACCTTTGAATTATTTGCACAAAAGCAAAAAGACACATTAAAATGCGTATTCTATGGTTTCAATAATTTCATTTCCAAGAGCAGGAATGAAAATCTATGAAGACAGAAATAAGAAAGTTTGGATTGGCATAACATGATTAGGTGGAAAGGATGATAAAATTTTCTGGGAACATGATAATGTCACATATTTTGTTTTAGGTAATGGTTTCATGAGCATAAAAGGCTGTTGAAGCTAAAGTTTCCATGGTATATGTAAATTATACATCGATAGCAAATTAAAGGGAAGTTTATCTTTATATGGCCAGGATATCCTCACTGTCTTACCTCAGCACTATTTTAACTCTAATTTTCATGGTATTCTCTACAAGAACATCTGGACACTCTACCAAAATATCACACCAATTCACTATATGAATTAATATTCTTATAAAAGTTTGGGAGTTTGAGGCAAAAGCCCAAATATTATATTTTGCACCTATGACCACTAATGAAGAGGTACAATACTGCAATGGAAATACTAGAGTATTCTGATTTATTTATCTTACTTGCTTGCTAGCTTGCTTTTTTCTTTGTTTTTATTTTACTTTATTTTTGGTAGTACTGGTGTTTGTACTAAAAGCCAGCACTCTACCACTCGAGCCACTCTTCCACACTTTTACATTAGTTATTTTTCAGATAGGTCTTGCTTTTCTGCCTGGGGCTGATCTTAGGTTGTGATTCTTCTCTGTATGCCTCCTGAGTAGTAACCATGTGAACCACAATGCCCAGCTTGTTGTTTGTTATGGGATTTCAGTAACTTCGTGCTCATTCTGGCCATAAAGTGCTATCCTCTCTATTTCTACTTCCCCAGTAGTTGAGACTCTTGAGATCTGTGGCATGAGCCACCATGCCTGGACTTCTGATACATTTCTTGGGTAACTAGGTGGCTACTATTTTCAAGTATAGCCCTGATCAAGTGGGAACTATGTGGAAGTTTTTGACTACATTACAAGCAGATATGCCTCCTGGGCTATATGATCTATCAGATCCAATGGTGCTAGATTTAGCTTCTGGAAAATCCCTAGAAAAGTCACAAGGCAGATCTCATAGGTTCTGGAGCAGAGCTATGCCCTTAGTGGCAGAGAATCATTCTTTAAGAATGCCATGTTAATGGGGCTGGGAACTTGGCTCAGTGGTAGAGTGCTTGCCTCACATGCATAAGGACCTGGGTTTGATTCCTCAGCACGACATAAGCAGAAAAAAGCCAGAAGTAGTGCTGTGGCTCAGGTGGTAGGGTGATATCCTTGAGTTGAATAGCTGAGGGACAGCGCCCAGGCCCAGAGTTCAAGCCCCCTAACTGACAAAAACAAAACAAAAAAGAACACCATGTTAAGACAGGCATTGGTGGCTCACTCCTGTAATCCTAGCTACTCTGGAGGCTGAGATCTGAGGCTCATGGTCCAAAGCCATCCCAGAATGAAAGAGACTTTTATCTCCATATAACTACCAAAAAACCAGAAGTGGTGCTGTGGCTCAAAGTGGTAGAGCACTAGCCTTGAGTGAAGGAGCTCAGGGACAACAAGAAGTCCTGAGTTCAAGCCCCACAACTGGCAAAAAAGAATACCATTTTGTAGGCAAATAGAAACTGGATGCCTAATCATGGGCACATATTCATGAAATATTTCTAGGTTATAATATTACCACAAACGCAGCAGTTTAAAAACATTGATTTCTTATTTCACAATTTCTGTGGGTCAGAAGCCTGGTGGCTTAGTTGTGTTTTCTACATAGTGTTTTACAAGGCTGCAATCAAGGTGTTGGGTAGTCTACACTTCTTTTGGGACCCTGGTTTTTATTTTTGTTGTTGTTGTTCACATGGTTTTGGGCACAATTCAATTCCTTGTATTTGTAGAAATGTTCTCTTGCTGGTTATTATTTTTGTTGTTGTTGGTCATGGGGCTTGAACTCTGGGCCAGGGTGCTGTTCCTCAGCTCTTCAGCTTAAGGCAGGTGCTCTACCACTTGAGCCACAGCACCACTTCTGGTTTTCTGGTGGTTTGTTCGAGATAAGCATCTCATGGACTTTCCTGCCCAGGCTGGCTTTGAACACTGATTTTCAGATCTCAGCCTCCTGAGATTACAGGTGTGAGCCACTGGGCCAGGCTTCTTGCTGGTTATTGACAAAGAACTTCCTTTGTTCCTAGAGACAACCCACAGTTCTTTGGCAAGTGGCCCTCTTCTGGGTTCTTCTTAGATTACATTTTAGTTCTTATAGATTAGCAGGAGACACTCTCATTCCATCCTGCTAAGATAGAATCTTTTTATTAAATTTATTATTTATGCTAATTGTACAAATTAATGGATTTTACTGTGACCATTCAATATGTGACCATGACTACCTTCCCTTCTACTTTAAGCTGGTAATAATATAATGTAATCATGGGAACAATTATCTTATTAACTGTGTTTATATTCTGTTCCCTAGAGGTGAGTCTCAGATGCCAATCTTGGAGGGGAGAGGATTTTATAAGAGTATATTAGGGTCTACATTAGGGTGTGTCAATCATAGGTACCAAGTGACTGTACAATTTAAGTTACTCATGATAAATCATGTATTACCTGACCAGCTGGGTTGTAAGGTAGAGGATGAGCAGCAGCAATCTAGGACTGGGATCAGGTGGGTCCAGAAGGCACAAATAAAATGTAGGAATAAGCCGAGTGCTGGTGGCTAACACCTGTAATCCTAGCTAGTCAGTAGGCTAAGATCTTGGGTTGTAGTTCAAAGCCAGTCCAGCAGGAAAGTCTGTGAGACTCTTATCTCCAATAAACTACTCAGAAAAAGCTGGAAGTGGCACTGTGGCTCAAGTGGTTGAGTACTAGCCTTGAGCACAAAGAGGCTCAGGGACAGCACCCAGGCCCTGAGTTCAAGCCTCACAACAAAAAAATGTGCCACTTATGTGTGTAATGAGTGACATGTCAGTAATAATCTAGCTTTTTATAAGCACACATCACTGTGATCTCACAAAATGATGAAATTCCCTAATAAAATACTTTTTAGAACATATCCCTACTGTTAAATGATGTATAACTGTAGTTAGAATACACATATTCAGGAATCTGTAAGAGTCTGGAAGTTTGAAAAAAAATTCTTGTAATTATTGCAGGATGTAGAAGTCTCATTTCCATCTTGCTGGGATAATAGTTATGAGAGCAGTAGAGACATTGGTTGTGCTTATGGAAGCACAGCTGCTGCTAGATACCGCCAAGGTTTTAATCAAATAGTATTTTCAGAAGCATCTGGATAAAGTTTAATGACAAAGGAGGAGAGTAAAATAATTAGGTAGTTGGGCGCTGGTGGCTCAGAACTGTAATTCCAGCTATTCATGAGGCTGAGATTTGAGGACCACTGTTCAAAGCCACCCAGGCATGAAAGTCCATGAGACTCTTTTTATGTGTATATGTGTGCCAGTCCTGGGACTTGAACTCTGTTCACTGTTTTCTAAGTAGTTGATTGGAGATGAGTCTCATGGGCTTTCCTACCCAGTGTGGCTTTGAACCACATTCTCAAATCTCAGCCCCCAGAGCAGCTAGAATTATAGGCATGAGCCACGGGCACCTGGATCCACATTTGTTTTTTGCCGGTTTGCGGGAGGGGGGGGGGCTTGAACTCAGGGCCTGGGCGCTGTTCCTATGCTTTTTCATTCAAGAAGGCTGTTGCTCTATCATTTATAGCCACAGGTGTACTTCAGTTTCCTGGTGCTTAATTGGAGATAAGAGTCTCATGGACTTTCCTGCCAGGGCAGGCTTTGAATCGCAAACCTCAGATCCCAGCCTCCTGAATAGCTAGGATTACAGGCGTGAGCCACTGGTGCCCAGGTCCATGAGACTCTTACCTCTAATTAACCAGCAAAAAGCCAGAAGTAGAGCTGTAGCTTAAGTGGAAAAGCACTAGCCTTGAGTAAAATAGCTCAGGGACAGGACAGGACAAGCCCTGTGTTCAAGCACCAGGACTGGTGTACACACACACACACACACACACAAATTAAGTAGTTGAAAGAATTTTAGTATTTTATAATATTGTAAAGATGTAGCTTTGCCAGGCAATAAAATTTTGTATGCACTGAGCGTACTTACTTTAGGACATATTGTGACTATAAGCACAGTGAGACGGGACTATATAAGGGTATACAGAACACTAAAGTACATTTATATTTTTAATGGTATAAATAGTCTGTGTTGCTTAATGTTCTTTAGATTACATAATAAGCAGTATAACTTGTTAGGAAGTGTCAAACAGATATATAATTTCTTATGAAAGAAATCCTGAATGTGTGTGTAATGTGTAGATATTCAGAAATATGGGGAAAACTTTCAAAGTGACTATTCTTTTTCAAAAACAGTAAGATTTTTTATTAACATATATTAATTGTATAAAGGGATTTTATTTTAAATATTTATATAAGCCTATAAAGTCCTTTGGTTATATTCGCTTTCTCTATTACTCTACTACTCTTCAGTTTGCAATTTTAATAGGTTTATTATGCCATTACAATTTTTTTTTTCGGGGCTGGGAAGGTGGCTCAGTGGTAGAGTGCTTGCCTTGCATGCTCAAGGCCCTGGGTTCAATTCCTCAGCACCACATAAGCAAAAAGAAAAAAGCCGGAAGTGGCGCTGTGGCTCAAGTGGTAGAGCACTAGCCTTGAGCTGAAGAGCTGAGGGACAACGCTCAGGCCCAGAGTTCAGGTCCCATGACCGGACCCCCCCCAAAAAAATTGTTTTTTCTTTTTGTCGGTCATGGGGCTTGAACTCTGGGCCTGAGCGCTGTCCCTCAGCTCTTCAGCTCAAGGCTAGCGCTCTACCACTTGAGCTACAGCACCACTTCCTGCCATTAAAAATTTTAAAAATTATTATAAAGGTGAGGCACAGAGGGGTTATAATTACATAAATCAGGTAAAGAGAACATTTCATTTAGAAAAATACTACCCTTCTCTTGCTCTCACCCAGTCTTTCCCTTCCTATGCTATTTTATATATATATATATATATATATATATATATATATATATATGGTGTACTTCTATCATATTTAGGCCACCCTCTCCTTTTTGTCTTCCACTGGTTTTTTTCTCTCTTACAAAGAATCTCTTTTTACATTCATGTTATATGTGTGTGTGTGTGTGTGTGTGTGTGTGTGTGTGTGTATATATATATATATATTCATGTGTACACACACACACACTTACTCTTGCCCATTCTGTGAATAGTGTGAAGAATGGAATATTTGTCTTTCTGAGCTTGGCCTGTTTTTAATATGATGACCTTTAGTTCCATCCATTTTTATGCAAATGACACAATTTCATTCTTCTTTATGGCTGACTAATATTCCATTGTATATTTTATAACTTCCCAACTGTGAATAGTGATCATTTTAAGTATTGCTAAGGTTGACTTACATTCCTTCAGTTATATGTCCAGGAGTCATATAAGTAGATCATAGGGTAGTTCTGCTTTTAGTTTTTTTGAGGAACCTCTATATTGATTTCCCTAGTTGCTACACTGATTTACATTCCTACCTGTAGTGTATAAGGTCCCATATGTTTCTCATTCCCTGTGTCCTCACTAACATTTGTTTTATTATTGATGGATGCCATTCTTATTGGAGTGAGATGGATTATGTAATTTTGATCTGTATTTCATTTATGTCAAAAGATTCTGAACATTTGTCTATGTAGCTATTGACCATTTGTACTTAGTGTGTGTGTGTGTGTGTGTGTGCACACATGTGCAAGTGTGCATGCCTGCACATGCACACACTACTACTGGGACTTGAACACAGGGCCTTGCACTCTCTTTCAGTTTACTTGCTCATGGCTGGCATTTCCAGTTGAGATTTTTTTTTGCTGGTTAATTGGACATAGTCTCATGGACTTTTCTACCCAGACTAGCTTTGAACTACAATTCTCAGATCTCAGCCTTCTGGGTAGCTAGGATTACAGGAATGAGCCACTGGCACCCAGCTTAATTTGTATTTATTTTGAGAACTGTCTGTTCAATTTGTTTGCCCATTAATTAGATTATTAGTTTTCTTTGTATTTAGCCTTTTACAGTTTACATATTGTGGTTATTAATCCTTTGTTAGATGAGTAGCTAGCATAGGTTTTTTCCCATTCCATCATTATTTATTAATATTATTATTATTTGCTTTTGGTTTGTTTTTTTAAGTGTAACAAACTTTGATTTTTTATTTTTATTTCCTTATTTATTATCAGTTGTACAAAAGGAGTTTCAATTCAATATGTCACCTTCTGAGTATACCGCATCTTGATTGCATGTTCTCCTTCATCTGACCCAACTCTAACCTAGGACAAACTTCTCATCCCTCTGTAGTTACCACACAACAAACATTAAACTTGTCATGTACTTCTCAAAGAACATTTCACATAAAAAAGAAGATTTTATGATTGGCATTTTAAAAAACAGATTAAATTACTTATATATTTTATTTTCTCTTAAGTCTCAAAGAGTACATTAGTAAAAATAACTTCTATTTTTTAATGAAATTATCTGAGACAATGTGAAAACTAAACAACTAGGAAAAATATATCCCCAAGTGTAGAATATTATTTTCTTCACATAGTAAAATCAATATTTTTTGGTTTGTTTTTTTAAATTTCTATTTATTTTAAATTATTACCTAGTTGTATAAAGGGGTTACAGGTCCATAAGTCAGATTATAAGTAGAATGTTTCTTAGTCAATGTCACCCATTTCTTTGTTCCCCATTTTCCCCCTCCCATCCTTACCCTCAAGTTACATGGTTCATTTTTTATATAGTATACATAGAATATAATGATTACATTTGCTCATCCCTCCTCCTTCCATTCCTTTGCCCCTCTTTGCCCACCCCCCATAACATATTTAGTTATTTAGAGGAGTTTATTCCTTAAAGCAGTTTGTTCTTCACCCTTTCTTTCAAGATTTTGGGTTCATCTAGTGTTGTTAACCTTGTTGCAGGTGGTAACAATTTATATATTTTCTTAAATCATTTTCAATAGTTTTCCTCTGTGTAGTTACCTCAGTCCTGGCAGTTGGAGTTAGACTAAATAAAGGCATGCAGTTTGAGTTGATATGGCAGTGAATTGTAGGAACCATCAAACACACACAACTTTTTTAAATATATATATTTTTATTGTAAAGACACTGAAGAGAGGGGTTACAGTTACATGAGTAAGGTAATGAGTACATTTTCTATTGAGTATTGTTATCTCCTCCTTTGTTTTCCCCCTACCATCCCTTCCCTTGCCACTTCCCCAACTCCTCCCTCCCCCCACCCGAAGTTGTGCAGTTCATTTTCAACATAGTGTCTTGTACATCTCATTGTTACAATGGATCAAACTGTATCCTTATTTCAGCCTTTTGTTATTTCCTTTCTCCTCCCCAAATTAGAAGAATGTATATACAAGATGCAGGGCATTGGAATCAAATACAATGAAAACAGGACTTATACCATGGGGGAAGAACATACAAGAGAAACAAAAAAAAATCACATAGTACATCATAAGTACATTAAAAACAACAGCAAGAAAGATAAAACCTCTTGTGTCCCTATCTTGGGGTTCATTTTGCTTAGCATCATCTTATATGGTCATATGTATATAGGTTTTGACCTTTTCTGCTGGTCCTAGACATATACTAGTTATTTCAGATAAGGGAGACCATAGGACCTATGTTTCTTTGGGCCTGGCTTATTTCAGTTAATATAATTTTTCCCAAGTCTTTCCATTTCCTAACAAATGGGGTGATGTCATTCTTTCTGATGGAGGCAGAGAATTACATTGTATAAATATACCACATTTTCTTGATCCATTCATTTACTGAGGGGCATCTGGGTTGGTTTCATATCTTAGCTATGGTGAATAATGCTGTGATAAACATAGTTGTCTTGGTAGCTGGCCTTGTTTGTGATTGATTGGGTAAATGCCCAAAAGTGGGATTGCTGGGTCATAGGGGAGCTCTATGTGGAGTCTCTTGAGGAACCTCCATACTACTTTCCATAGTGGTTGAACAAGTTTACACTCCCACCAACAATGCAGTAGGGTTCCCTTCTGGACACATCCCCTCCAGCATCTGTTGTTAATAGATTTTTTGATTATAGCCATTCTATCTGGGATGAGGTGGAATCTCAACATTGTCTTGATTTGCATTTTTTTGTGGCTAGAGAAATTGAGCATTTCTTTATGTGTCTGTTGGCCATTCTTATTTCCTCCTCAGAGAAGTCTCTCTTTAAGTCTTTAGCCCATTTATTAATGAGGTGGTTGTTTCTTTGAGGACTTGTTGTAGGGGGATTTAATTTTTTGAGTTCTAAGTATATTTTAGATATGAGACCCTTGTCCGTTGTACGGCTAGTGAAGATCTTCCCCCAGTCCGTGGGCTTTCTGTTGATCTTGCTAGCTATGTCCTTTACCATGCAGAAGCTCTGCAGTTACCTGCAATCCCATTTGTACAACTTTTCTTTGGTTTGTTGTGTTTCTGGGTCTTTATTTTTTTTTTTTT
>NW_012267254.1:13797562-13811878 GCF_000151885.1 Dipodomys ordii | reverse complement strand
GTGGCACTGTGGCTCAAGTGGTAGAGTGCTAGCCTTGACCTGAAGAGCTGAGGGACAGTGCCCAGGCCCAGAGTTCAGGCCCCACAACCGGACCCAAAAACAAAACAAAAAAACAAAAAAAAAAAAGGATCTAGCTTTAGTTTTCTACAGGCAAACACAACTTTTTGAGAATAAGGCGTACTATGCTTCTCCATCGTAGGGTACTTATACCAGGAATGATAGGTGTTCTTTTCAGTGCTGCTGCTGAGCTGGGGAATGGGGTAAGTCAAATTGTCACAAAGCTCTCTTGATAAACATACTACTGCTTCTACAAGCTTTAGATTAGCATCTACAGTTGAAAGTTGATTTTGATGGCTTTTGCCAGTTTATTCCTTGCATTATGGAGGGGTGGTATTTTGAAGTTCCATAACTCCATTAATTTTGTAGATATTACCTGGATTCTGTCCTTACTTTTGGTGCCCTTGGCAGTTTGGAAGACATGAGGTAGTATTTGTGGTATTGGTCTGATGTTTTTCTCATGATAATACTGAGGCTGTGGGATTTGGGAAGGAACACTATAGAGGTAAGGTCCCATTCTCACTACACAGTTTCGCTGGTATGTACTATCCACATGTCACTGTTAAAAAGAGTGAAAGGGTAATGCAGTGGTCTGAACTCACATTTGCTTTAGTCAATGCTAGAATTTTTTGGAAGCTCAGTTTTTTTTTCATATGTGAAACAAGAGGACTCATATTAGCTGCACTGGTTACTGTGGAGAATCAAGTGAAAAGATATTAAGTAATATGGTGTTTGGCACGTAGTGAGTGCAGTTTAGTTGAACTAGTAGAATTAAGAGGGTATGTGTTTGTTTATGTGAATATGTAAAAGAAAGAAGTAACAAACAGTATCAAGAGTATTTGAAATGCTCTTCATCATACCACAATTTCACTGAAAGATTTGATGGCAAATTTAAATTTCCATGGATAAAATGGAAATTTTCATACATAGTGAGGCACTTACCTAATATTACATTATGTTTGTGACAACGGAGAGAATCCTAGAAGAAATGGAAGGCAAGTAGTTAACATTATGTGGTGATTAAAAGCACAACTATGGGAGTCACATCAAGGATGTAATCCTAGTTTTCTTCATACAGGATTTGTGACCTTATCAGCTGAAGTTTCCTCATTTATGAAATAAATGATGAATTGAAAATCAAATGAAGTAGCCAATGTAAATAGTTCAGAACATTTCCCATCACATAATACTCAAGTTGATGTTAGCTCTTCTTTACTATTGTGACTTAGTCCAGGGACTCCCCATAGCAGTCACAGGTCTATAGCTCAGGGAAGATATTTTGTACCAAGTACTAGGACAATACGCAGGATATTTTGAGCTCCTCTGCTTTCTCGTAGTTTTACTTCTTAGCTGAGGCCTCCTGCAAGTTACCCTAGGGAGCTTTTGTGATATTTGTGGCAGCTAAAAAAATCTTTTTTTTTTAAATAAAATGACTTGCAGTATACAATCAAAAAGAAAATGGAAACCACATGGAAAATTTAGCCCATTCCAATATGTTCTTAGCCTCCTGGTCTACATCCTCTGCAGATGATGGCTGAGAATATCCTTTTAGAGTAATAAATCACAGGAACATTAGACACGTCCTTGCAGCTGCACCAAGGCTAGTTAGAGGCCTATTCAAGAAAAGGGCTTATGTGGAAGGTTTTTTTCTTCCTCCTTTTAAAAAGCCACCTGTACCATTTTTGTCTTGGTTTTTAAGTGGCAATGATTTTAAGATGTAATTTTCTTCCCCTGTTTGTATTTATGGTGTACAAATAGTTCTTTGTTAATAGGGAAGAAAAAAAACACAAAACCCAGATGCCAAACCTAATTAAGTCTCTTTAGAAAAAGTGTGCCTCTTTAACTTTCCAACTTCCTTTCTGAGTTAGTAATTTAGGGGCTGGACAAGATGCAGGTGGAAGGAATTGCTTCATTGACAGCTGGACCCGAATCTCATGCATTCCTGGAAGTGCACCAGTTAAGGGAAGAGAGCTATCTGGTTGAACTAAGGCTAGTCTGGAAAGAGCACATACTGTAATCTAAATCCTTTTCCTGTTAATTGGCAAAGTCCCAAAAGTTCTTTGAGGCTAGGAGAGATAGCTTTGAAGAGAAAATTGGGGCCAGATCATTGAATCCAGATGTTGAGAACAAGGCCTTAAAAAGGAAAAAAAAGCAATATAAACTAGATCTTGAGGAAAGAGATGTACTATTTATAAACTAGACCTTGGGAAGCAAAATACTCTCATTGTACTCATATCAATTCATAAAACAAGATTAGCTGCACAATTTGATCAGCTATACAGAATGACAATGCCAGAGGGCTCCCTCTGTACAATAAAACAGTCTTTACTCAAAAGTCATGGAGTTTGACAATCTTTCAACAGTAGTTCTTGATTTTTTAATTTTTTTTTGGTTAAACACTGCTTTTAGAATTTCATAAGATATACTTTTTCTTTAGAAAAATAGGTACACATGTATTAGCATAAATTTTCTTAAGCTTAATAGTTTCCTGTGAATTTCCTAGGGATTCTTTCCATAGTCAGAAATTTTTGTGATTTCCAAGAGCCACATAATAGGCACTTTGCCCACACAGAGACTGGTAAACACAAATTTGAAAGGAAACCCTATGCATCTATGGAATTGTCACAATGAACCCCCTGTACTATTGTTGTATGATAACTAAAAGTAAAACAAAAAAGGAACATTGTTTTCACTGTCACATTAAAATGTTATTTAAAATCATATTCTTAACTGGTAACTCATGCCTGTAATTCTAGTTACTCAGGAGGCTGAGATTTGAGGATCATGGTTCAAAGCCAATCTGGGCTGGGAAGTTTATGAGACTTTTATTTCCAATTAACTCCCTAAAAAGCTGGAAGTGGAGGTGTGGCTTAAGTGATAGAGTGCTAGTCTTGAGCCCAAAAGCTCAGGGAAGCAACCAGGCCCTGAGTTTATGGGTGCATGTGCATGCACACATGCACACATACACACACACACACACACACACACACACATTCATATAATGAGTAATTATTTTTTATCAGGGAACAAGATGGTATTTCGCAACAATATTTCACCAAACTATGCAGATGTGTCATGCTCATATATAGCTTGACTGAAGATTAGCTTTCATATTGAGTTGATTGCTTTCCTTCCTTTAAAACAGATTAAATTTTAAAATATCAAATTTTTATACAGGACTCTAGACATTCACAATGAGACTAAAGGAGAATATTCTTAGGAGAGGATGACAAACGTTCAACACTATGTATATATGATCATATTAAATGGTATTTATTGAAATGAACTCCAAGAAATGGAAAGAAGAGTTTTGTTATTTTTTTCTCCTTTGTTGCTGTTTTTGTTTTCTGTACTTGTTTGTTGTCTTGTTTGTAAGTTTGTCTGTTTTGGGGAGGATAAGGAAGGAGCACAGAAATGGTGGGACAGAGAGTGAACAAATGCATCAGTGATACTAGACACTATGTTGAAAATGAATAATTCAACTTGTGGGGGGGACAGGAGGGAAAAACTGGGAGAAAGTGAGGGAAGGGGGTACATTGTTCAAAAAGAAATATACTCATTACCCAATGTAACTGTAACCCTTCTGTACATCACTTTTACAATAATAATCAAAAATTAAATATCAAATATCAAATTTATAATGCTTTTAAATACTCTAGAACAAGTGCAATAAAGATGGCAAAATTTGATAAATACCTGTTTTTTTTTTTTTTTTGGTCGGTCGTGGGGCTTGAACTCTGGGCCTGGGCGCTGTCCCTCAGCTCTTCAGCTCAAGGTGAGCGCTCTACCACTTGAGCTACAGCACCACTTCCGGTTTTCTGGTGGTTTTTTGGAGATAGGAGTCTCAGGGTCTTTCCTGTCCGGGCTGGCTTTGAACCGCGATCATCAGATCTCAGCCTCCTGAGTAGCTAGGATTACAGGCGTGAGCCACCAGCGCCCGGCTGATAAATACCTGTTTAATTTGGGTTCTCCCAGAGCAGAATCTGAGGCAAGAATTTGGTATAGTTAGTATATTTGAGCTATGCTGTGGTTTAGATATGGTTTGTTCCTTAAAGTTTCATGCTGAAAACTTGATCTCCTGTGTGGAAGAGTTGAGGTTGATCTCCTGTGTGGAAGAGTTGAAGTTGTAGAAGCTTTAAAAAGTGAGGTTTAAAGTGAGATATTTAAGTCATGGGGTTTACCCAAGGAAGGGCTTAGTATAGTTCTTGCAGGAGTTCAGTTAGTGTCCATGAGAGCAAATTGTTATTAAAAGAGCCTGGCTGGGTGCTGGTGGCTGACATCTGAAATCCTAGCTACTCAAGAGGCTGAGACCTAAGAATCACTGTTTGAAGCCAGCCTGGGAAGGGACATTCCATGAGACTCTTATCTCCAATTAATTATGAAAAAAGGCAGAAGTGGATCTGTGGCTCAAGTGGTAGAGCATTAGCCTTGAGCAAAATAAGCTCAGGGACAGTGCCCAGGCCCCGAGTTCAAGCCTCAGGACTAGTACCAAACCAAACCAAACTGAACCAAACCAACTAAGCAAATAAAAAGATATAGCCTGACCCCTGAATTATTCTGCTTTCCTGTCTTGCAATGTGCTGTCTTTTATGTGTGCTCCTGCCACTGTGATGCAGTTTGTCATAATCTCTTTGACAGAAACTTAACCAATAGTGCTGCCAGATTTTGGATTTCCAACATCTAAAATTATGGTTTAAATAAACTTCTTTTGTTCATATATTATCCAGTCCAAATACCTTCTTATAGCAACATACAACAGGAAACAGGTATACCATAGGAGGGAGAGTCAAGAGGAAAAGTTAGTGCAAGGGTGCATTATGAAGTTATGAATTGGACAATAGGAGTTGATTCTTTTTGGTTTATTTTTCTGGTACTGGGACTTGAATTAAGGGACTTGGCGCTGTCCGTGGGCTCCTTCAATCGAGGCTGGCACTTTACCATTTGAGATACAGTTCTATTTCTGGCTCTTTGCTAGTTAATTGGAGATAAGAGTCTTAGGGACTTTTCCAACTACATTGGCTTTGAACCTCGATCCTCAGATTTCAGCTTTCTGAGTAGCTATCACTATAGGCATAAGCCATTGGCACCTGGTGGAGAATTAAATTTTTAGTGATAAAATTGTTTGTATCGGGGCTGGGAAGGTGGCTTAGAGGTAGAGTGCGTGTCATGCATGCATGAGGCCCGGGATTTGATTCCTCAGCACCACATAAGCAGAAAAAGCCAGAAGTGGTGCTATGGCTCAAGTGGTAGAGCGCTAGCCTTGAGCTAAAGAGCTGAGGGACAGTGCCCAGGCCCAGGGTTCAGGCCCCACTACCAACCAAAAAACAAAAATTAGTTTGTATCATTGGTTTTTCTTCAATATCCTGGTTATTTTAATAATTCAGCTTCTTAAAAAATTTTATTGTGAAAATACTGTACAGAGGGCTTACAATTACATGGGCATGGTAATGAGTACATTTGTTTATTTTTTTCTTTTCTTTTTGGTCCGGTCATGGGCCTGAACTCTGGGCCTGGGCACTGCCCCTCAGCTCTTCAGCTCAAGGCTAGCACTCTACCACTTGAGCCACAGCGCCACTTCCGGCTTTTTTTCTTTTTGCTACTGTGGTGCTGAGGAATTGAACCCAGGGCCTCAGGCATGCAAGGCAAGCGCTCTACCACTGAGCCACCTTCCCAGCCCCAGAATTGACTTTTTCTAATCTTCATCATGATTGACAAAAAATTGTTCATTAGGTTAAAAACCTTTCCTTTTATAGGGTGGTGTACCCATTCTGGGGAAGGTTTAGGTACTTTCTCATAAAGTGAAACATATCACTACTATACAACACAACAATTGCACACTCAGGCATTTATTTCATAGACATGAAGACTTACATTCATACAAAAACCTGTATACAAATATTCACAGAAAATTTATTTGTGATGGCCCCAAACTGGAAACAAACCCAGATATCTTTCAACATACAAATAATTAAACTGTGTCTGGTACATTTATATCTTGGAACACTACTCACCAATAATTTATTGATACATGCAACATCTTCAATAGATCTAAAAGAATCATAGTGAGTTATATAGGCAATTCCCAAGGGCTATATATTATGTGATGTGAATTGTATAACTTCTTGAAAAATTAAAGAACTGGAGAACAGATTAGTGGTTTCCAGAAATTAAGGAGTAGGTAAAAGTGAGGATACTGGGTGTGGTTATAAAAGAGAAACCAGTAGGATTCTTGGAGGAGTTGGACAAATGGTACATGATTTCTCTTTGCATTATTTCTTACAGCTATTTGCAAATTTGTAATTCTCTTAAAAATAAGAAGTTTTCTTTAAATACTGTTTCTTTACAGTATACAGTGTCAGGGTAAAAAACAAGAATAGTCATGGAACACTTCTTTTGAGTGTGTGTGTGTGTGTGTGTGTGTTGTGTGCTGCAGCTATGCCAAGAGTTGCACATCAGTGGATTCGTCTGACTGTAGAAAAATATTTGCTGGCATCCACCTGTGATAGTGATCTACATCATGTGTCATAGATATTATGGATAGCCTATGATATTGTTTGTTATAGGAACTTTGCCCATAGCTCATTCTCCTTACTGCAAGTCATTTTGTCATTAATGTTGTGCCTGGTTTTACAAGCTTCATGCCAATAAAGTGTCTTGTCCTTATTTTGCCAAGAGGTCTAATAACTTTGAGTTATAACCCTGTAGCTTTAGTATCTTCTCCACCTTAGTCACAATACTCATCAATTTCATATGGAAAAGAATTACTTCATGCTTCGTTTCAAAAATTCAATTGGTTTGCCACAGGGTTAACTGTACTTTGATTAATAATTATGTAAGAGCTTTGATGACTTCATGCTACAATTTGACACATTTTATTACATATAGCATGCTAAGCAAGGCAATGCATGAAAGGTCTAATATAACATTGTTAGAGACTTATTTTCTTAATATTTGCATTTGGCTGCTTATGTGACATTGTCACAAATAGAGGCTTTTGTCTTGGCACATATAGATTCATATTCTGTATTTATACTAGAGACTGTTCACTATTACTTCATTGTGCTACTGAGTTGTAGTTATAGATTTACTTTTTGTTACTACTTTAGTATTCAGTTTAAACTTAATATTCCTGTACCTATACATTTGCTCATGCTGTAGTCCATCCTTTTTGGTTATGATTTTGGTTATAGATGACATAAGGCTCACTTCTAGATTTAATTCACTTAAAAGCCTTCCATCACCTCTGTAGCTCACAGAACTTCATCTCTCCCTTTTTCTACTGAACTCTGATTATGTCATTGTTTTGTGCCTTACTACCAGTGTTTAACTTGAATTACTTTTCCTTTTTTGACTATAGCTTCCTTTCTGCAGAATTTTGTCTTTTTTATTATGTCCTTTCTATATACTTAATTGTTTACAGGTATGCTTCTACTTATTAGAGTCAAATGCCTTCCACAAACAGGGACAATGATTTATTTATTTGTGCTGGTACTGGGGCTTGAACTTAGGGCCTGGATGTTGTTCCATAGTATTTTCACTTGAGACACACCTTTAATTCTGGCTTTTTGATGATTAATTGAGATAAGAAACTCATGGACTTTCCATACTGGGCTGGTTTTGAACTGCATTCCTCAGATCTTAGTCTCCTTAGTAGGTAGGATTCAGGTGTGATCCATTGGCACCTGTCAGGACTAAAGTTTCTAAATAATCTCTTCCTAACTACCACAGAGCCCAACAAATTTATAAACAAATGGTAATCTAGGCTTCAAAAGATATGTAGTTGTTTGCATGACCAGAAATTTGAAGAATTTCTTCTTCAGTCCCAAACAATGTTTGTTTCCATCCAAAGAACTTGCAACAGGGCTGGGAAGGTGGCTCAGTGGTAAAGCGCTTGCCTTGCATGCTTAAGGCCCTGGGTTTGATTCCTCAGCACCCATAAGAAAAAAAAAAGCTGGAAGTGGCGCTGTGGCTCAAGTGGTAGAGCGCTAGCCTTGAGCTGAAGAGCTGAGGGACAGCGCCCAGGCTCAGACAGAGTTCAGGCTCACAACTGGACCCAAAATAAAACAAAGAACTTGCAACAAGCTCTCCATAAACAAGGCATGTGGATCACTTGTGACTAGTTAATTTAACTCAATCCCCTGTTCAGACAATATTTTTTTTTTTGGTCCCATCGTGGGGCCTGAACTCTGGGCCTGGGCGCTGTCCCTCAGCTCTTCAGCTCAAGGCTAGCGCTCTACCACTTGTGCCACAGCACCACTTCTGGCTTTTTTCTTTTTGCTTATGTGGTGCTGAGGAATCGAACCCAGGGCCTCAGGCATGCAAGGCAAACGCTCTACCACTGAGCCAACTTCCCAGCCCTCAGACAATATTTTAACAAATCCTTTCAGTAGAGACAGCACTGGGCTCATTGAGTGGTTCTAGTCCAGTTCTGTTACTAAGTAGCTAGGTGAATTTGAGCAGGTTGAATGACTTGTCCAGTTAGCTTTAGATTCCTACCCTGCAAAATGAAGAATTAGCTTTAGAAGTCTACAATGTTGTAAAGCAACCTGACAAAGAATCTGGAAATTGATATGAACTGTGAAGATATGATAATATTTATAGTTCTACTTCAATCCAAAACAATTTTTTTCTTTACGTCTGAAAGCCACACATGACATTTTACATATCTAAGGGACAATAAGTAGCTGAAGGAAACTGGGGGAAAATATCTGTCTCTTGACCTGTGCAATTTTTACTTTTGTTCTTGTTAAAGACTGCAGAAAGTTTGTTTATTCATCTATTCTATTTATGATTGCCAGATTTATCAAATGTAAGACCAATGTGATTCTTTTGTATTTATTTAATCTTTTCACAGGCTACAAAGAGACACTTTAGCTAGCAGCAGAAGTGTGTCCCCCAACTAGCAGTGTTAAATAATACCTGGCAGCTTGTTGGAAATTCAAACAGTGGATACCACCTCAAGCTTACTGAGTTAGACGTTGAATTTCAACAAAGTCTCAGGGTGATCATGTGTACATTAAGACATGAGGAGCTCTGGTTTGAATGTTGCTTCTCACATCAGCTGAAGAGCTGCCCATAACTTTGGAGTAGGGAAAATGAAGGAGAGTTGCCTCAAATAAGAATTAGGGCAGGGAAGGGGAACAACAGAATGGTGAGACAAAGGACAAGGGGGGAGCCAATGCAACAGTGATATGCACAAGACAATATGTTGGAAATGATCTGTACAATTTGGGGCTAGGGAAAGTAAGGGAAAATGAGGGAAGGGGTAACAAATTTGACAAGAAATGTACTTATTACCTTACTTATGTAACTGTAACCTCTCTGTACATCACCTTGACAATTAAAAAATAAAAATATACAAAAATGTAAAAAAAGGATCTCTTTAGTTGGTTCCTATATTATAGGGACTGTAAAGTAGCCAGTAATTTTATAGTGCAGCACCTAATAAATAGTAGATAACAAGTTTGTGTGTGGGTCATGGGTTTTTAATAGTACTGAGGTTTGAACTCAGGGCCTCAGGCTTGTTAGACAGGTTTTCTACTACTTGAGTCATGCATTCCCCCAGCCCTTTCTGCTTTAATTGTATTTCAGATAGTATCTTGAGTTTATGCCTGGACCAGCCTGGACTGTAATCTAATTTTTGTTTCCCATGTAGGTGGGATGGAAGGTACATACCAACATACCCAGCTTTTGTTGGTTCAGATTGGTTTCTTGCTAACTTTTTGGCTGGGCTAGCCTTGAACTGCATTCTTCCATATCTTTGCCTCGCAAATAGTTGGGTTATAGGCATGAGCCATGGGCTCTCTTGATCTTACCTTTTGGTTCCATTTCCTTTCTTTTTCTTTTTTAAAATAAAGTAGTATTAGGCATATGCCATTACTGTGTGCTCCAATTTTTCTATATCTCATATCTTTCTATAAAGCAGAAGCAAATAGAGGAAATCCATGGCAGAAATTGGCATTGGGAATCTGTTTCCTGCCTATCAATGAAGTACTGGAATGGGCTAAACAAAAGGTCTCTCTCTCACCATAATGCATGTTGATAGCATTTCTTGCTGATTCTCAAGTACAGACTCTATCTCTACTATCAAGTTAATAATTTTTGTCCCTTTCACACCTCAGATTAACAAGGAGTAAGAATTTGAAGCCATATGTGGTGCCTTTATTACTAACTACTCAAGTGCTAGAAATGGGGAAGATCAAAGTATGAGACTAGTGCAGGAATAAATTTTATGAGAATAAAATAATAATGACATATAACTGCCATCCTAGCTTAACAGGAGACTGAGATTTGGTTGGCTCTATTTCTCTACCTACAAGACTTTCTTTCTTTTGCTTTCAGATTCTGTATACGACAATTTCTAGTAGAAATGTACTCTAGTAAGAACTATATACGTCTTTCTCTTCCATCCTCTTGTTTTTCCTGACTTTTACTTGACGGTTCTCTTTGACAGATTTCATTCCTCACCTAGCTATCAGAATAATGTATTGGAGGAGTGACAACTATACTTTTAGGCTTTCAGCCCTTGCCCTACACATATTCCAGTATTTATCAGCCCAGTGAGACTCTCACACAGTTGCCTTTCCTACATTCACAAATCTTCTCCCCAATTTGCAGTTTGGCTCAACTGAAGACGGTTAGATACCAGAAACCAGTTAGAGAGACATGGAGCACTAAAGCAATCTGGGGATGCCCATGAAAGTAAAATGGAAAGAAATGTAGAGAAGCAGGCATAGTGTGGTAGCTGTGGGTTTAGAGACGGGGTTTAGAGGCAAGAAAGGCTGTAGCTTTCAGAATTGTGGAGTCATCTTTTGCTCTGGGAATCTGATACACTGCCAGGGAACTAACTGGTAGAGTCATGACTGAGTATGAGCAATTAGTAAGAAATCAGACACTAGCCAGGTGATGGTGGCTCATGGCTCTAACTGTAGCTACTCAAGAGGCTGAGATCTGAGGATCACTGTTCAAAGCCAGACTGGGCTAGAAAGTCCATGAAACTCTTATTTTCAATTAACAACCAGAAAATCAGAAGTGGCACTGTTGAGTAAAAGTGGTAGAGGGCTACCCTTGAGCAGAAAAGCCCAGGGACAGTGACCAGACCCTGAATTTAAGCCCTATGACTAACCAACAAAAAAAAAAGAAAGAAAGGAAGAAAAAAAAGGAAGGAAGGAAGGAAGGAAGGAAGGAAGGAAGGAAGGAAGGAAGGAAGGAAGGAAGGAAGGACATCAGAGATTTGATAGAGGTTCTGAGACCAGAGAAGGGTCATAGGCTGGCATGGATTAGAACCTATAGGTGGAGCTGGTGGCTCCAGGAGTGCAGAGTAGAGTTCTATGTTGAAGTCCTATTTGTTTCATCCATTTGAGTTCTGAATCAGGACATTATAGAGTGGGTTTAATAATGTGAGCTTTGGACCTAGACAGCTGGAATTTAATTCCTGTCTTGATCACTTCTCAGACTTTGGGTAAAGTACTTAATCTCTTTGTGCCTCATCTGAGGTATGCTATGAAGCTCACATGAGAGAATGCATATCTACACACAGCACAGCATCAGAACATAGTCTGTTCTTGATATTATGCTATTGTTTCCCTCCTGCTGCTGTGCAGTCTTCTTGCTGGTCATTGAGACATGTTTCTTTTGTTTTGAACATACTTTTCCATTAAATCTCTTACTTTAGGTCTCAGAAAAGCCACTATTTTTCATGAAGGTCCTTTGCCAATCTTGGAATAGATGAGGTACACCTCCTTTATGCTTTTCTTTTTGTCAGCTGTGGGGCTTTAACTCTGGGCCTGGGCACTGTCCCTGAGCATTTCAGCTCAAGGTGAGTGGTCTACCACTTGAGCCACAGTGCCACTTCTAGTTTTTTGGTGGTTAACTGGAGATAAAAGTCTCATGAAATTTCCTGCCAAGGCTGGCTTTGATGCATGATCATCAGATCTCAGCCTCCAGAGTAGCTAGGATTATAGGCATGAGCCATCGTGCCCAGCTCCTTTGTGCTTTTATATACCTCATGTACTGTAGTTGCTCGTTTCCTTGTCTATGTCTCCCATTGTACCCTCTGATCCTTGAATTTGGGGATTATTGATCACATAAATAGCTAAGCTGACACACAGTAGAATTTTACTAAATGCTTGTTGATGAGATGAATAAATGGTGAGAACCTTCAGGCCTGGACCTCTTGGGGTAGGGGCAGTGCCATAAACCAGACAAAATTCTTCAGTTAAAGCTTAATTTAAAACATAATTGTAGAGAAGAGTCTCTAGGCCTGCAATTCCTTTCAGATAGTCTCTTTCAGAAGGTTGCACTTTACTTATGCTTACTGTGTATTGTGTATGCCACTGTGGCATTGGGAGGAAGAGCCTTCAATATGGGGATATATATACACTCTCTAAGCCTCTATAGCAGTCAGCATCTTTCCCAATCTAGTCTATGTAGTAATGCCTGGAGGCTAGTAAACAAGAATGAATCCAACAGTCTTCAAAGCATTCTGTGTGTATACTTCAGTTTGTGGCATGTGAGTGAATATGTTTCACTTCATGCAAGATGCTACTTTTGTGATTATTCATAATCTCCTCTTAAATTTCTTTTATTTTACTAGACCTATCAGATTGTCTTTGTGAGCAAATGATAGCTTCCATGAACAGTACTACTGACTCAGGTTGCAGGCTTGCAGACTGAGAAGTCACTGGAGAGAGGCTGGGCAGCAGTTCTCTCTCATTGTCCTCATCTCTGCTAGTTCCATAGGGAGTGATCGCAGAAAAATTTCAGAGACTTCTAAATGATCCTTGTCCACTTCCTAGCAACTTACAGAGACGTTGTATACATTGTTCTAAAACTTGTAGGTAGCAGAACTCTTGCCTTGGGAAGAGATCATTTTGTGTGAGAAAATTGGATGGGTAACCTAGAGAAAGTGAGAATTGGAGACAGGGAGTTAGCCAGCTGCTCCCAACATGGGAAAAGTAGCTAGGTTTTTTTTGCATTCCTGTCATTCATATTTATTAAATTGCATGATAATAGTTATTTTTAATTGTAAAAATGTTGTACAGAGGGGTTACAGTTACATGAGTAGGGTAATGAGTACATTTCATAGTGAGCATTGTTACCTCCTCCTTTATTTTCCCCCTACCATCACTTCCCTCCCCACCTCCCTAACTCCTCCCATCCCCCCACCCCGACATTGCAAATTCATTTTCAATATAGTGTCCTGTACATCTCATTGTCACACTTGGTCAACCTGCATCCTCATTTAAGCATTCTGCAATATCCCTTCCCATCCTCAAATTACAAAACTATATATACAAGGTGCAGAGCACCATCATCAAATCCAGTGAAAACAGGGGTTTTACCATGGGAGAAGAACATACAATAGAAAAAAAAGAATCACATAGTATATTGTAAGTGCATTAAAAACACTAGCAAGAAAGAGGGAAAAAACCCTCTTGTGTCCCTGCCTTGGGGTTCATTTTGCTTAACATTATCTCATATGGTCATATGTACATAGCCTTTGACCTACTCTGCTTGGCTTAGACGTGTACTAATCACTGCAAACAAGGGAAACCATGGGACCTATGTTTCTTTGGGCCTGGCTTACTTCACTTAATATAATTTTTTCCAAGTCTTTCCATTTCTAACAAAAGAAGCAATGTCATTTTTTCTGATGGAGGCATAGAATTCCATTGTATATATACATATCACATTTTCTTGATCCAGTCATCTACTGAGGGGCATCTGGGTTGGTTCCATATTTTAACTATGGTAAATAATGCTGTGATAAACATGGGTGTGCTGATAGCTTTGGTATCACCTTGTTTGTGAACATTTGGGTAAATGCCCAAAAGTGGGATTGCTGGGTCATAGGGGAGCTCTATGTGGAGCCTTTTGAGGAATCTCCATACTGCTTTCCAGAGTGGCTGAACAAGTTTACACTCCCACCAACAATGCAGAAAAGTTCCCTTCTGTCCACATTCCCTCCAGCATCTGTTATTAGATTTCTTGATTATAGCCATTCTAGCTGGGGTGAGGTGGAATCTCAACGTTGCCTTGATTTGCATTTCTTTTATGGCTAGAGAGGTTGAGCGAGTCTTCATGTGTCTATGGGCCATTCTTATTTCCTCTTCAAAGAAGTCTCTCTTTAAGTCTTTTTTTTTTTTTACTTTTAAAAAAAATTTCATTTTATTTGTGAACATACTGTACAGAGGGGTTACAATTACATGGGCAGGATAATGCGTACATTTCTTATCAAGCATTGCAGCCTCCTCCTTT
>NW_012267254.1:13792386-13796657 GCF_000151885.1 Dipodomys ordii | reverse complement strand
TGGGATGGGAAGGGGAAACAAAGGAGGAGGCTACAATGCTTGATAAGAAATGTACTCATTATCTTGCCCATGTAATTGTAACCCCTCTGTATAGTATTTTCACAATAATTTAAAAAAAAAGAGTCTCACGGACTTTCCTGCCTGGACTGGCTTTGAACCGCTATCCTCAGATCTCAGCCTCCTGAGTAGCTAGGTTTACAGGCATGAGCCACCGGCCCCCGGCATTTTAACCCATTTATTAATTGGGCAGTTGTTTCTTTGAGGATTTGTTGTTGGGGGATTTAGTTTTTTGAGTTCTAAGTATATTTTAGATATGACACCCTTCTCGGTTGTATGGGTAGTGAAGATCTTCTCCCAGTCTGTGGACTGTCTCTTGATCTTGCTAGTTATGTCCTTTACCATGCAGAAGCTCTGCAGTTTCATGCAGTCCCATTTGTCCAACCTTTCTTGGTTTGTTGTGCTTCTGAGTCTCTATTAAGAAAATTTCGGCCTGTGCCAAGAAGCCCTAGAGTTTCTCCTATTCTTTCCTGTAATGTTTTCATGCAGTCTGCTTTGACTTTGAGGTCTTTGATCCATTTGGAGTTGATTCTGGTTCAGGGTGATAAATAATTTTAGTTTTCTACATGTATTTAACCAATTTTGCTAGCACCATTCTATTTCTTTAGCTCTCTTGTCAAAGATTAGGTGGCTATAGGTCTGTGCGTTCATTTCTGGGCTTTTCAATTCTATTTTGTTGGTCCTGAGGTCTGTTCTTGTGCCAGTACCAAGCTGTTTTGATTACTATGGCTTTGTAGTAGAGTTTGAAGTTTGGAATTGATATTCCTCCAGCACTGTTCTTTCTACTAAGATTGTTTTTGCTATTCGGGCTCTTTTATTGTTCCATATGAATTTTTGGATTGCTGCTTCTATTTCCTTGAAGAATGAAGTTGGAATATTGATAAGAATCGCATTGAATTTGTAGATGTAGCTAGGTATTTTTATTCCATGTTTGAGACACCAGAGTCAGGGTCATTATAGCTTTAGGAACCTTTATTTTCAAAGAGCAATTTAGAGTCACACTGCTGCAATATGGTCTCTGCATGGGGTTTTACTAAACTAATTTGCCAAATTTAGCAAATAAAAGTATGTGATGCCCAGTTAATTTGAATTTCAGATAAGGAGGAGTTTTTTTTTAATATGTGCATATTCCAAATACTACACCCTGTAATTTATTTGGCAGCCCTATTGCCAGGTCATTATCACTTGGGGCACCATGTTGCTAGTCTGGTTAATAAGGCAAAATGCTTGAGAAACTTCCTGCTACAAGGGTGTACTTAGCAGCTGGAGTCAGTTCACCTCCTCCAACACAGCTGGAAGCTCTGAGAGGCCACAGAGTCCCTAATGAGTTGAATTCTGTTTTGTGTTGTGTGTGTGTGTGTGTGTGTTTGTGTGTGTGTGTGTGTGTAAATGGGGGCATGGAGCATTCCCTTAAAGGAGCTCCTGCTGAGGATGTGTATAAAGATGGGATTGGGTGGAACAGCTGGTATTATAGCTGACCAGTCCCTTGTTTCTCCTCTTTTCTCTCTTTTGTATGCCTTGAAATCTCCTACTACTTTATTCTACTCTAAAATTCTTTTCCCAATAGCCAACCCAAATCCATTAAAGTTCTTGAAACTTTCAGGCTAAATTCAATTTATCTTGATAAACAGAAACTGCAGGATTCAAAGAAGCCAATGCATGGAGAATATTCAATAGGAGAAAGCAAAAGGGACTCTGGCTTAGAAACCCCATGTCTATTGACATGGAAACAAAGACTCCAAATATAGGAATCTGAAAGGATCAGGCAGGCCTCCCTTGGGTACTTAAATAAGAGGAACATTACAATTTGGCAAAAGTAGCTTTTAGACTAAGGAGAGGTTGGTTGTTTCTACCGCATCTGCCTTGTGAGCTCCTGTAAAGGAATGAAGCTTTTTTCCTGCTTGTTCTTTGAGTTTTGACTGGAAGGATTTATTGCTGAATGACCTACCCTAGCATGCTCACAGCACAAAAGGGCAACTTGGACCATATGAGACTGGGACCTCTAAGAAGAACACACACTACGCGTTCTCCTCAGCCTCTTGGGTTCAAGAAATTGCTTTAAAAAAGTTTTGGTGGACAGTAAAATGATGGGAGTGGATGGGATATTTCTCCATCTGCCTCACAAGAAGACCTGGAATACATCCATGTTGAAATACTGTGAGCCATTCTGGAATTGACATGATTCCCCTCTCCCTCCTGGTTCCTTTCCTGATGTGAGGGCTGGCTTGAAAAAGTATGCTACAGGCAAAGCTTAAGGAAACAGATTTGGTGGACCTCAGTCACACTGATAGCCAGACTAGGGATTAGAGTCACAGTCACTGTTAGATCAGTATGCCCTGACATGTGGATAACCATTTACAGATAGAACTGGAAGAAGTTTATATAATGCTGCATTTGGGCATAGCATGACGTAGTTTCTGACACACAGATGTCAAATTAGACCTGTAGTCTGAGGCCAACCCTGGAACAACATTTCTCACTGAAGTGCTTTGTACTGGTTATGTTTTTTGTTTTGTTTTTGTTTTTTTTGGTAGTAGGGCTTGAACTCTGGGCTTGAGCACTGTCCCTGAGCGCTTCAGCTCAAGGCGAACACTCTACCACTTGAGCCACAGTGCCACTTCCAGTTTTCTAGTGGTTTATTGGAGATAAGAGTCTCCAGACTTTCCTGGCTGGGCTGGTGTTGAACCATGAACCTTATATTTCAGCCTCCTGAGTAGTTAGGATTACAGGCATGAGCCACTTGCGCCCAGCCTGGCTAAGTTTTTCTTTTAGGCAATATAATTCAAGCCTTTGGGGTAGGTCCTTCCTCATAGGCTTTCAAGAATGATGCCTTGAACTGGGGATGTAGCTCAGTGGCAGACCACTTGCCTAGGGCATACAGAGTCCTAGGCTCCATCTTAGCAGAAAAAATGAAATCTTGGACAAATCTAGATGCATAATGGCAAATTAAGATATTAAGCATACATTTAAGATATTAAACTAAACATCACCTAGCATAGAAAAGCCAATACTGGAAACCAGGTCTGTCTGACTTTAAGACTCAAACTTTGCCAATAATGAGTTTTGCCAATAATGACTATATCATTTCTCACCCTTCAACTTCTTAGACTCTCAGATCACACTTTTATGATTTTGGCTATATCCTGCACTCTGTATTATTATTTCCATAATTACTTTAAAATCATTTTAATTGAAGCTCTCATTGAAATGAAACAATTTTGCTACTATAAACTGAAATTCAGCATCAAGTGCCTTTTGTATCTGTATTTTATAAAATATTACCTTTAAAAAGTTGTACAAAGGGGTTTCAATTCGACGTGTCAAATTACGTGTACAATACATCTTGAATAGTGCCCCATCTATCATTCTCCCCATCCTTCCTATCATCTGAAGTGCCTTAAGTATAAGTAAACTTGAAACTATTAATTTAAATGATATGACTGACAATCATCTCTCATCTCCTTAGTGGTTTGCTACTACATTGTGAATAATACCATACTTGCTTTTTATTTTAAAGCATTTTCTTCATACTCAGAAATTTTAAAGAACCTTGAAGGTAACTATAAACTGAATGTTTGTGTCTTCCTCCAAATTCATATGTTGAAGTCCTAATTTCCAATGTAATATTATTTGAGAGGGGACATTTGGGGGGGGTAATTAAGTCAGGAAAGTGAAACATTTGTGAGTGAAATTAGTATCACTGGAGGAAGATAAAGGAGAAAGATGATTTTTCCTTTCACCATGTGAGGGACACAGCAGGAAAGTGGCTATCTGCAAACCAGGAAGATGACCCTCACTAGGAACCTTGGACTTCCTAGCCTCCAGAATTGTGGGATAACTATTATTTAAGCCACCCAGTCTAGGGTATTTGTCACTGCAGTGTGAATTGACCAAGACAAAGACTGTCTAATGACTATCCCTTTCTCATTCAGTCCTAAAATAGTCAATACAATGTTTCAACTGATATCCTTCTTACACTATTTGAACTTCTCTTATGAGGAGACAGAAAACTTTATGCTTCTAAGGAGAATTTTCCATCACACATTCTTCATCCTTTGATATTGACATAAGTAGACAGTCTTTGAAAAAAATTTTTAGATATTTTATTTTATTTTTTTATTGTGAAAATACTGTACAGAGGAGTTACAATTACATGGGCAAGATAATGAGTACATTTCTTATCAAGCATTGTAGCCTCCTCCTTTGTTTCCCCT
>NW_012267254.1:13771463-13791406 GCF_000151885.1 Dipodomys ordii | reverse complement strand
AGTGGTTGAACAAGTTTACACTCCCACCAACAATGCAGTAAGGTTCCCTTCTGTCCACATCCCCTCCAGCATCTGTTGTTATTAGAGTTCTTGAAATTAACTTAACCAAAGAAGTGAAGGAACTCTATGATGAAAACTTTAAAAACTTGAAAAAGGAAATCAAAACAGAACTTAGAAAGCGGCAAAAACTCCCTTGGTCCTGGATTGGAAAGATCAATATCATGAAAATGGCAATACTTCCCAAGGCTATTTACAAATTCAATGCAATACCTATCAAAATTCCAACCTCATTCTTCAAGGAAATCCAAAAATTCATATGGAACAATAAAAGACCCCAAATAGCAAAAACAATCTTAGTAGAAAGAACAGTGCTGGAGGAATATCAATACCAAATTTCAAACTCTACTATAAAGCCATAGTAATCAAAACAGCTTGGTACTGGCAGAAGAACAGATCTCAGGACCAATGGAATAGAATTGAAAACCCAGAAATGAACCCACAGACCTATAGCCATCTAATCTTCGTTAAGGGAGCTAAAACAATAGAATGGAAGAAAGACAGCCTCTTCAGTAAATGGTGCTGGCAAAATTGGTTAACTACTTGTAGAAAACTAAAGCTAGATCCTTATATATCACCCTGCACCTGAATCAACTCGGAGGATCAAAGACCCCCGAGTCAAAGCAGACACTCTGAAAACATTACAGGATGGAATAGGAGAAACCTTAGGCCTCCTTGGCACAGGCTGAAATTTTCTTAAGAGACCCAGAAACAGAACAAGTCAAAGAAAGGTTGGACAAATGGGATTGCATGAAATTGCAGAGCTTCTGCATGGCAAAGGACATAGCTAGCAAGATCAATAGAAAGCCCACGGATTGGGAGAAGATCTTCACTAGCCATACAACAGACAAGGGTCTCATATCTAAACTATACTTGGAACTCAAAAATTAAATCCCCCAACAAGAAGTCCTCAAAGAAACAACTGCCCAATAAATAAAGTGGGCTAAAGACTTAAAGAGAGGGGCTGGGAAGGTGGCTCAGTGGTAGATCATTTGCCTTGCATGCATGAGGCCCTGGGTTCGATTCCTCAGCACTACATAAGCGAAAAGAAAAAGAAGCCGGAAGTGGTGCTGTGGCTCAAGTGGTAGAGCGCTAGCCTTGAGCTGAAGAGTTGAGGGACAGCACGAGGCCCTGAGTTCAGGGCCCACAACCGGACCAAAAAAAAAAAAAAGACTTAAAGAGAAACTTCTCTGAAGAGGAAAGAAGGATGGCCAATAGACACATGAAGAAATGCTCAACCTCCCTAGCCATAAAAGAAATGCAAATCAAAACAATATTGAGATACCACTCACTCCAGTTAGAATGGCTAAAATCTTTGAAAATTTTTTTACTGCTAGTAGAAACCAGATATAAAACTACCTGGAGGGGCTAGGAGTGTGGCTTAGTGGTAGAGTGCTTGCCTAGCATGCATGAAGCCCTGGGTTCAATTCCTCAGTAGTACATAAACAGAAAAAACCAGAAGTGGTGCTGTGGCTCAAGTGGTAGAGTGCTAACCTTGAGCACAGGGAGTCTCAGGGACAGTGCCCAGGCCCTGAGTTCAAGCCCGAGGACTGGCAAAAACAACAACCAAACAAAATACCTGTTTGCCCCAGCTTTGCATTCTCTTTTTCTTTTAACTTACTCATTCTGTGAAGAAGGAAAGAAGTACATAGGGGAGTATTGGTGTGTTGAACAGTACATACAAAACTGAAGTTCGATTTGTGTGCTTTATCCTGAGGGAAATATAAACTGGGCACAGTGAAGTAAACACAATAAGAAATCCTTAGTCTTAGAAGCTGGGCGCTGGTGGCTCACACCTGTAATCCTAGCTACTCAGGAGGCTGAGATCTGAGGATTGTGGTTCAAAGCCAGCCCGGGCAGGAAAGTCCATGAGACTCTTATCTCCAATAAAACACTAGAAAACCGGAAGTGGTGCTGTGGCTCAAGTGGTAGAGCGCTCGCCTTGAGTTGAAGTATGCAGGGACAGTGCCCAAGCCCAGAGTTCAAGCCCCATGACTGACCAAAAAAAAAAAAAAAGAATAGAAATCCTTACTCCTAGAAGAAAAATCTGAACCCACTTATGTGTTTCTTCTGGCTCAGCTCTCTTTGAAATAATATCTGAATCTTTTGAAAAAAAGAATAGTTGGAAGAGAAAGGGTGTCCCTTAAACAAAACAGCACTTAGTAGGTCACCTTAGTAAGACATCAAGACACAAGCAGGCCTACTTCGTTTCATGTCTATAGGCAAGGAAGACAGTCTGGTACTGGTGTCACATGCCTGTCATCTTAACTACACAAGAGGCTGAGATCTGAGTGTCACAATTTGAAGCCACCCTGGGCAGGAAAGTTTGTGAGACTCCGTTCTCCAATTAACCACCAAAAAGCTGGAAGCAGAGCTGTGGCTCAACTGGTAGAGCACGTGCCTTGAGCATAGAAGCTCAGGAACAGTGCCTAGGCACAGATTTCAAGCCCCAGGACTGGCCCAAACTGGCCCAAACAAATTATAGTTAATACAGGTATTATCTTACATCTATAACAATGCATGGCTCAGTTTGGACAGGTCAACAGTCTTAGTGTGTCAGTTGTAGCAACTGATAACAGTTGACACAGTTATTTAGCACAAGTACCAACAAATAAAGACTAAAGCAGCAGTAGTAGCCCCTGAGAAAAAGCAGATATCCCTTGGGGACTCATAATTTGAAAGAATCCTTTGTAAAAAGCTATATCCTCTGTTGGAGATAAAGCAATAGTCCATAAAATTTTGGATGTGATTGTTGCCATGACCTTTAATATTCCTGCAGTCTGGAAAAAGCCTGGGAAATTTCTGGGTATACACAGTTCTGAGAAACATCATGTTCCAAGGCTGTCTACCCCAGTCCCAGACAAGACAGAACAAAGGGCACATATTCTTATAATAAAAGTCTCTTTCAAACTCTCAGAGAAGCTTTCAAAATGTGGCAAAGTTTGCCACAAAAATATGAGGCATCCTGTTCCATCATTATTATGAGTTAGCCACTTGAAGGCCAACTATCACTTGAACATACATATGCTGCAGCAGCAATTGGGTCAGATTAATTGGAGGTCAGCTACTTGCTCACTAGGGAGATAGTGCTATTAGAGTGATGTCTGGGTGAATTATTGAAGGGAAGGTATGTATTCATGGCACAAAATGGGTCCTTGAAAGAAAAATGGGATGCCAGCCCCTTGCATGGCAGTAAGTGCCATTTGTTACTGTCTATTGCATTTAAACTGGAGTGGTGTCTTTTGATGAGCTTCATGGGGACACAGGTACTTGAGAGAAATTGGAATGGAAGGTAAGGACTAGAAACAGTGCTGACAGGACAGCCTAAGGGTGAAAAGAAGCAGCTTGAATTTGAATGTTAGAAGTAGGAGAGCAGGAGATGAGGTTTTCAAGAGTCCAGAACATTCTGCACTCGCAAGCTTATTACTCAGTTCTTCCTGGCTAGTCTTGGTAAGGCAGATTCTTAGTAGCAATTGCAGGAAGAGAAGAGAAGGAAGCTCCTGGGTCCAGAACCACTTAGGAAAATATATATTTTTTGTGTATACTTTCCAGTGGAATGAGTGCACCAAGGTCATGGACAGACTGCAATACAAGTTCCTTTGTATTTGTAACATTTCAAATTCCTCGTGCAAAGGTATTAATTAGAGAAAGACAGGTGACAAGAATCTCTTGCTTCATGTTTGCGTAGGTAAGGATTCCCCTCCTCCCAACTCCACTCTCTTCCCTCATCACAAAGCACAATAGGGAGACACTTTTTTTCCACATTTCCAAGGGAGAACAAAGGAAGAGTAACACTAAAAGACTATATTCCCTGAAGAATTTCCAAGAGGTGGGCACACAACATAATCCTGAGATAGTTGGTATGAATATTGGCCCCATTTTTACAGATGAGAATATTTGCCTCTGCTTCTAACTTCACAATAAATGCCAGTCATAAACTTTGATCACCTTGTTTATTTGTACCCTTTACCAACCCTATAAAATATATATTCTATGAGAAAGAACTTTTATCTGATAGGTTCATTGCTGTATATGTTCAGTGCCTAAATATGTATGTGGCATATCACAGATCCTTAATAGGCTGCATCTTCTGTCAGGTTTGGGGTTTGATTTCACTCTACTTATAAGCTAATAACTTAACCTATTACAGTGTCATGATTTTGTTGGAAGAAAGCACAGGCCTCCTGCATCAGAGACAACAGCCCTAATTAGCACGAGTGTTAGCATGTTTATATCAATTCCCCTTGTCCTTAAGTCCCACAGGGATGATAAATACATGTGTAATGAATGAAATAAGATAAAATACTTGTCTAATGAGTAACAGCATTGAGCCCAGAGGGGCCCAGATTCATACTTTATATGTAATCAGCACAACTGGGAGTGATGGCAGTGGGCTCGGAGAAGCCATTATTTTGTTGTGAATGGCAGAATGCCCATCCTTTGACCCAGAGGATGATCCTTCCTTATCCCTCAAGACTACCTGCTGCAGACATAGCCCTGAATAATGCCCTTCTCTGAATATTCTCTCCCATTAACTCCCGTTATTATCTTATGTACAAAATTGGGTGACAGTATCTATTTGATGCAGTAGCTTGGAGTATCAAGTGACTTATGTCTTAACTATTATTTTTAGTCATAACTTCTATAACCATCTTATCTATGATTGAAATAATATCCAAGTGTTCTCTGAAAATACTACTTTACTGCTTTTTGTCTCAGCAGTTTTCACTAGACACACTCAGTACTTTACTTATTTATCCCTTTCAATATGGATCACCTGTTCATCACTAGAATGCAGTGTACAGATCTCTTTCTGGTGTATCTGTCCTCAATGTCTAAATGTATAATCAACACTTTTCTAATGATTGAAAGAATCGAGCCTTGTACTTGGCACAGAAACAGGGTTCCATATATATGGGCATTTCTCCCATTTAGTTCCTGTCCTTTTTCCTTTTCTTCTAAGTGCCCATATATGTCCAAACCCTGCCTACTCTCCCCAGCTGGATTTAGGGGAAGATGGTTTGCAAATACAGCAAGGCTGCTCAGGATGACCATTCCAGTTGAAGAGGAAACCCTTTGCCTTCTCATCTAGCTATGCAGTCATTGCTATCTTCTGTCCATACTGAAACCCTACACATTCAGGATTCTACGTTCCCTGTTATCCTTTTCCCTTCCTTGCAGTTGCCCATAGTGCTATGGCAGTGGAGTTCTGCATTTGAGTGAGACCATATAAGAAATGAGAGTACAGGAACCTTTATTTCCAATGAATCAGTAAAAAAAGAAGATAATTGAAAGTGCCCTCATTTTGTTGAAGGCTGACTCTGTGCCACACCCATTAAAGATCTTTCTTAAGGAATTCTCACAGTGACACTGTAGGAAAAGGGTTAAATATGGGTAATGACCCTCATTTGAAAATAAAGTTCATGTGGGCTAGAGGACTTACCCTAAGCTGCAACTTCAACAAGAATCTATACAGTAGAAATCTGAAGCCCATGGTTCAATGAGGACAAGTCCACAGTTGCCAGGAGGCACTCAGTCAGCATAAGAACATGCCATTCCCAACCTCTCTGGGGACTTCTTGCTTCCTCTCTACATATCTGAACTATTTTGTTCAGAGCACTTGACAAAGCAGCTTTTTATTAGACTCTCTTTAATGTGGAGGCTATGCTTCTATACCTGGTCTAGACCATAAACTTCTTCCAGACAAAGGTCATGAGTGATTACTCTGAGTGGTTTCCTCCTGTGTATCATATAGAGCAGGTACTTAGTAAACAACAAAGACAATATCATCATTAGCAAATGTTACACTTAGTAACTAGTTTTGAATTTTAGTTTTGAATTTGACCTAGTTTTGAATTTTAGCTCTGATTCTGACTCATTTTGTGACCTTGGGCATTTTGTTACATCTCTCTGAACCTATGTCCTTGTCTGTAAAATAAGCTTGATACAAGCTATTTATTTCAGAGAGTGGTTGTAATATACACAGGAATCTGAATGTAGTGATTACAATATACTTGATGTGTAAGAAGCATTCGATGAATGTGCCTATTTTTTGCTATTGTTACTAAGCCCTATGTACAAAGCACCTTATTATTAATTTTTAATATAATCCTTATCATACCTGAGAATCACCGATGGTATCTCTTTTTTATACACAAGGCTCAGATATATTAAAATAACTCTTGCACAAAATTGCAGGGTAGAATTTGAGTCCTCTGTGCTGTTTCTGCTATGAATTGATTGGTTTCATATCTTCTGAAGGGTAGGAGTGGCCAGCTTCCTGACTGTGCTAATTCCTTAGTGAAATACTTAATCATAAAGACCCTCACCAAAGCAAAGACACATATTTCCTCAACTTTCTGTAGTGAGCTGGCCAGGGTAAGTAGGCGTGTTGGAACAGCTGAAAGACAGGGAAGAGAAGGGGTAAAGATGGAGGGCAATAAATGACACCCTTGCTAACAAGCTGTTGTGGGGCCTGGCTTCCAGCAGCTGGCAGTTTCTGCTCTCAATGTACAGATAGGAGTTCTCTGGGAGCCAATGTTTGTTTTTCTTTCTCCTGGGACTAAACAGATATTTTATTTTTGATAGTATTCAGAAGAAGATTGGCAACAGAGCTGCTTGTCACCTCCCCTTAGTTTGTGAGCTCACTCTCTCTTGGGATATAAGCCAGCTGATACAGATACCTCACTGAAAGTCATGTATGTACTTTGTCCTGATCTGAGCTCACTGTGAAGGGCCTTTGAACTCTTCAAGCAGCTGAAGGAAGTAGAAGAGGATCAAACAGCACCAGAGAATCTGATGCTTCTTTTACTATAGTCTGAGTGTACTGGGAAGAGAAGGAGGCAGGTTCCTTGCCCAAGGACATCATACAAAGAGAAGAGCTATGAATTCCCACAAAGGACCACTTGTACTAGAGCTAGATTGGAGTGGGGCTTGTAACATGCTTCAAATCACAATCACAGATCCAGGGTTGTCCCAAAAGTCAACAGCTCAAACAAGCTCCTCTGGTAATTCTAAAGTATAAGAAAGTTTGAGGATTAACTAGGTTAAAGCATAGCCCTTGGAGAGTTCTGATCTTGCCTCTACTACTTCCCAAATCTCTTGTGCAAGCTACTTAATCTCTTTGAACCGTCATTTCTTCCTTGTAGACTGGAATAGTAATATCTATTTCCACAATGCTATTGGGAAGATGAGATGAGATAATGGGTGTGCAATTAAAAATGGTAATTATTATTAAATTTCTTGTCCCACTATGCATTTTTCTTTTCTTTTTTTTTTTGTTGGTTGTGGGGCTTGAACTCTGGGCTTGGGCGCTGTTCCTGTGCTCTTCAGCTCAAGGCAAGCGCTCTACCACTTGAGCCACAGCACCACTTCCCCACTATGCATTTTTCTGCTTTCCCTATTAAATAGGAAATGCAAACCGATTTTTCTTAATTCTTAATTTGATTCATTTTGCTTTTTACTCTAACCAGTAAGTGTCTGGTACCACTAAACTCTTGATAAAAAACTGTTAAAAACCTGGCAAAGCAGAGGCTTACTACAGTGGTCATAGATGTTTATGATGTGGCACAACTGTCTGAGAAGTGTCTACCTGAACAATGCCCCTCCCCCACTTCAGGTTCCTTCTGGTGCCTTCCCATGTTCCTTCCCCTAATTAAAATGTATGCATCCACTATTCCATGCCTGTGTGGCTCTCCCTCTAGTAAAGGCGATAGTTCCAGTACGTTAACCACCACTGAGTAAGTCCTTAGCTGCAGGATTATATAAAGTATCCATCTCTTATGAGTTAAGTGAATAAGAGTTAATCTCTTAAGAAGATTCATCTCTGTTCAGGCTGACAAAATATAAGTTTGCAATGTCTAAAATTAAAAATCAGATCCTAGACCCAGAAAAGTATACATAATTCATAGACAGGGTTCTTCTATCTTCTTTCTTTTTAATTTACAAATTTAATTTTTAATCAGAATCCACTGGCAATTACAGTAATTATTAACACAAAACATTTAAATTCTTGAAATTCTATTGGTAAAACTAAAATAAATTGTATAGACCAGTTTATAACAAGATTATCTGTTATTAATTTGGCTTCTTATCCTTGAGCTATAAAGCAACAAAATTAAAATTGATGATCTTAAAGATACCATTGTGTTCTGAACTCAACTTTTTCTTTCTTGTGCCAGTACTGAACTTTGGATTCAGGGCCTCACACTCACTCAGCTTACTTTTTCACAGCTGGTTCTCTAATACTTGAGCCCAGCTTCTTGCTGGTTATTTTGGAGATTTAGACATCTCTGCCCAGGCTAGCCTGAAACAGAGATCCTTCAGCTCTCAGCCTCCTAAGTAGTGAGGATTATAGGCATGAGCCACTGGTGCCTGGCTTGAAATGGACTTTTTTGTTGTTTGTTTTTGTTGGTCGTGGGGCTTGAAGTCAGGGCCTGGGCACTGTCCCTGGGCTCTTTCTTGCTCAAGGCTAGTACTCTGCCACCTTGATTTACAGCTCCACTACCAGTTAGTTTTCTTGTGGTTAATTGGAGATGAGACTCTTATGGGACTTTCCTGGCTGGGTTGGCTTTCAACCTCTATCCTCAGATCTCAATCTCTTGAGTAGCTATATGCCTGTACTTGTGTGTTCATAAAAGATTAAGTTTTAATTCCAATGTGTTTAAAATGCTTACATTTGTCTTATTTTTATTATCATAAACACCTAATATCTTCACATAATTCTTCCCTCACATACTTCATTGGCTGCCTCTTTTGTTTCATTCCCATTGATGATGATTTGAGCCTAATTTCACACAGATCCTCTCCTTTAACAAATATTTATTGAGCTAAGAGGAGCACAAGTGGTTTCCTCTGCAGAGGGGTTATTTAAAAAGATGACTGTTATTCATATGATATGGAGCTATTAGAGTTTTAAATGAGGAATTAGCTTTAGCTTCACATTAGAATCAGCTGGGTAGCTTTTGATAAACATTCCTAGATTCAATTCCCAGAAAGTCTAAGTAAAGTGGCATCAGTAGATTTTACAAAGCTGCCTGCCTGTCTAGAGAATTCTAACATTCAGCCAGAGCTAGGGATCACCACATTAGGTGAATCCATTCATTCCACAAATAATACTTGCTTATTATGTACAGTACCCTTAGAATACAGCCATGAATAAAAGAGACAAATAACCCAACAATAATAGATTCTGATATATTAATGGGGAAGACAGATACTAAATATGAATTGCAGAGTACATTATGTTAAAGTAAGGAAAAAGGATAAGGAATGCCAAAGGTTATGTGTGATGTAATTTGAATTCAGGTGGTCAAGGATATCTTCACAGACAAAGGGACAACTAAGGAAGGTAAAAGAGGTTGCTTGGGTGAACCATGTAGAAGTCTAAAGGAAGGGAATTTTTAAAAGAGGGAACATCCAAGACAAATAACTCATCAGGTGTGCTCTAGAACATCAAGAGGACTAGCAATCAGGAAAGAGGTAGATGAAAACAGGGAGCTCATAGTAATAGTGGTAGGAATAGGCCAATTCTTTAGGGTTTGGAGGGCATTGTAAGGATGGAATTTATTTTGAGTGAAATGAAAAGGTGTTAGGTAAATTTGAGCAGTCAATTGTTGTGATTTGGCTTATGAAGGATTACTTGGAATGCTATAGGGAGGGTCATCTATAGAAGGACAATGATGGAAGGAGAGACTATGTCAAAGGATTAGAAGAGTATTCTGATTTCTCTATTATTGTTCTTTCTGTTTGTGAAGATTGGGGACCATGGTCTGTGAACCTGGATTTTGTGGCACACAGATAACAAGACAAGTAAACCAGATGTAAAAGTGTGCATGACCTTTGAAGTTGTGGCTTCTCTGGATCAAGAGCCAAACACACACCAGGGCACACTGAATCCTTCTTATACTTTTTATTTTACCTCAGATCCCTCTCTTGATCTAGTCCTTTAGGATTCTTTTTTTTTTTTTTTTGCCGGTTGTGGACCTTAACTCTGGGCCTAGGCGCTGTCCCTCAGCTCTTCAGCTCAAGGCGAGCGCTCTACCACTTGAGCCACAGCACCACTTTTGGCTTTTTCTGTTTATGTGGTGCTGAGGATTCGAACCTAGGGCCTCATGCATGCAAGGCAAGCACTCTACCACTGAGCCACCTTCCCAGCCCTCCTTTAGGATTCTTACACACATTTTTTGATAGTGATCTGGGTTTCTATTTCTGTATTTCTTCACACATTTGACAGAGAAAGACATAAAGGCTTCTGCACTCATATGAGTAGACACCTTATTATAGTGGCCACCTGTGAAATAGCAGCACAGAGTACTGATGTTCCATGAGTAAAATGATTGTCTGGAAAAAAATCAGTACTATACACATGGACTTAATGGGACCCCTCAGGGACTGGGAGTCTGGGCAATTACCCCTGATTTTTTCCCCTTTTCTTTGTGTTAGCTCTTATTTCCAAGTATGAAAATAATAGTTTTTGTTGCTTGCTTATTATGTTCCAAGTTCCATATTAGGTGTTTTATTTAATTAAATTAAATTAATTAATTTATTTATTTTTGTCAGTCGTGGCGCTTGAACTCTGGGCCTGGGTGCTGTCCCTCAGCTCTTCAGCTCAAGGCTAGCGCTCTACCACTTGAGCCACAGCACCACTTCCATGTGTCTTATAAGGCATGATTTTATTCAGTGTCAACTCATGATAAAGAATTTATTTTTATTCACATCTCAAAGTTAAGGACATTGAAGGTCTGAGAAATTAAAAACTTATTTGATGTGGCAAAGCGAGTAAATATCCAAGTCAGGCCATCTGATGCTGAGAATTCAGCTTCAGACATCACTGTTTTGTTCATCATAGACTCTATAGTATAAGCAGGATCTTAGTACCATCATACAAGTCATCTGGAGACACACTGTTTTTCATTTTCACTTTTGTTGTTGCTATATTAGGTAGAACTCAGACTGTGATATTTGCTAGGCATGTGCTCTACTATGTAAGCCACACCCCAGCCCTGGGGATACTCTTCAAGGTCAATGTAATTGTAGTTCTCTTGACACTTGTATTTGATTTATGTAACAGAGCAACATATAAATGAAATGTTTAGGGGTTTTAAAATGATCAAAGTGAGAATGATTAGGGGGTTCTTTCTTGCTTTATCCTTTATTCTTAGCAAAACTTCTTTACACTTCCACTCAGAAATGATTGATGTGGAGAGAGACACAAATGGCAATGGAACTTTAAGGAGTTCAGGCTTTGGATATGTGAGCTCATTCATCTAGGGGGACTTCAAACTCACTCTCTCTACTCCACCCTTATGTGGATTAGAATTATTTGGGATTCACCAGTTTAAATTTTGTTTCAGTGTGGAAACCTCTGAATTGAATTTCAAGGAACATAGAATGGTTTGTTTGGTAAATAGAAGAGCATGATTCTTTGTTTGATGACTTGTTTAAAGAAAGAAAATGGTCTGAACTAAGTTCCTAAGTTCATTCCTAGTCCTCTCCCTGATGGAAAATGACTTAAACTGAAAGCACTCCTTTTTCCTGACAGCCCTATCTTAGAAATGTCCTTTCTGCCCACCCCCTCAATCATCTCCCGTTCCCTTCCCAGGGAACAAACACACCAGGTGGTCTTGGGAGAGAGCTGGAGACCAAGGCCACCTCTGGTGCCAACACCTAAGGTGGATATACATGCTGTTGAGACCTTGAAATTCCTCAGTCAAAATAACATTGCTTTCCCACCCTGCCTCCGTTGCACCCTGTTTCCATCTGCCCTCGTCTGACTTTATTTTTTCTGCCTATTACTTAAAGGAGCCCTAGTTGTAAGGGGCACGGAGACTATTTTGCCCTTCTAAGGCTTTCCTCCTGAATAAAGCCCCTTGGTCTGTTGAGTTTGCCCTTTCAGCTTTCTCTCTCTCTCTTTCTCTCTCTCTTTCCTTCCTTCCTTCCTTCCTTCCTTCCTTCTTCCCTCCCTCCCTTCCTCCCTCCCTTCTTTCTTTCTTTCTTTCTTTCTCTCTCTCTCTCTTTCTTTCTTTCTTTCTTTCTTTCTTTCTTTCTTTCTTTCTTTCTCCGTATAGAGAGGTTACAATTACATGGGCAAGATAATGAATACATTTCTTATCAAGCATTGTTGCCTCCTCCTTTGTTTCCCCTACCATCCCTTCCCATCTCCCACCTTCTCCCTCCCCTCTCCCTCCCCCACCCCCCGCCAAAGTTGTAAAGTTCGTTTTTTGACGTAAGTCTTGTACATCTCATTGTTGCAATGGGGCCACCTGTAACTCTATTTAAACAATTTGTTTTTTTCCTTCCCCTCCACAAATTATACCAACATCAAATACAGTGAACGCAGGGGTTATACTGTGGGGGAGGGACATACAAAGCAACAAAGAAATCATCTTATAAATATGTTAGAAACAATCGCATGAAAGAAAAAAAAACATTTGAATACCTACCTTGGGGTTCATTTCACTTAACATCAGCTTTTTCTTTTCTTAGTTCTCCCTACCTCCCAAATCGCTGAGGCTGACAGTTAAAGTGCTCCCTCTACTGGATGGGTGAAGAAACCTCATTGCTACAGAATCATAGTTCTTTGAGAAATTCATCCTTACCAGAAATTGATTGGGCTGTTCATCTGAGAGCATCCTTTCCAGAGGTTGGGAGAGAAATCTCTCAGAATTTTAAACCTGACTTGAAGTTCCAGAGTGCAGTCATTGATTCATGTGAAGAAGCTAGTGAGATGTCCCTGGTAGGTTTGTTTGAAGATAGTAATGTGTACCACCCACAGCAAGATAGTTACCATCTTGCACAAAGACACCCAGTTACCTTGCTCTATGTGTTGAGAGAGAAGAGAGATTAAATGCTAGCCATTTCTAATAGAATTTTGTAGTGAGTTCTAAAAAATGCTTTATTTTGTGACTTTGCTGTAAGAAATTGTTTATGACATATTGCATTTGTACTTAAGTTCTTTCACTTAAGATAATGTGAAAGTGATTGTTCACAGACCTCAGTGATGTGAGCATTACAGCTCAAGAGTGACAAGTTGTTAACTGGCTGAAGTGATAGGTGAGATTTCTTGAATCTCATCATGCATGTTTCTGTATGTTAGTGACCTGTTGGGCAGTCAGTCATTTTCATGCTGGAATTGATAAATAAATCTGTACGGGGTCCTTATGCAATAAAATTGGTTATAACTTGATCCAAGTGTTTAACAATCAGGTCTCTTAGGTCTGACTGTATATCACTGTGATGAAATATGGCTTTTTCAAGGGCGAAGATACAAGTCATAATACAGTATAACTTACAGTTCCTAAAAAAGTAAGTTTAACAATCTGGGTGCCGGTGGCTCATGCCTGTAATCCTAGCTGCTCAGGAGGCTGAGATCTGAGGATCTTGGTTCAAAGCTAGCACAGGCAGGAAACTCCATGAGATTCTTATCTCCACGAAAAAACTGGAAGTGGTACTGTGTCTCAAGTGGTAGAACACTCACCTTGAGCTGAAGAGCTGAGGGACAGCGCCCAGGCACCCCACGACCAATAACAACAACAACAACAACAAAATAAGTTTAACAGTTATAGAACATACTATATACATTTACAATAGCTTTCTTAGTGTCAGAAAATTTAAATTGCATGTTTTAGATTCACAAGTGGTGGGGTATTTTGTCATTATAGTATGTATAATTTAGAGTCTTGTTAGTTTTCTCCAAACAAGACCACATTTTTTTTGCCAGTCCTGGGGCTTGAACTCAGAATGTGGGCACTGTCCCTGAGCTTCTTTTTTTTATTGTGAAAATACTGTACAGAGGGGTTACAATTACATGGGTAAGATAATGAGTACATTTCTTATCAAGCATTGTTGCCTCCTCCTCCCTGACCTTCTTTTGCTCAAGGACAGTGCTCTGCCACTTGAGTCATAGCACTTCTGGCCTTTCTGTTTATGTGAGACTGAGGAATTGAACCCAAGGCTTCATGCATGCTAGGCAAGCACTCTACCACTAAGCCACATTCCCAGCCCCACTTTTTTTTATAGTAGTAAAATTTTGTGCATATCAAAAACTTTCATTAAATTCCCATTCTATGACAGGATAGAATACCTAACTCTGTAGCTGATGATGCATACAATAACTGCAGTATTCAAATTTTAAGGGATCTAGAATAAAATAGCAAGTTATTCCCAGCAACATCATCTGTTATTAATGTTCTAAAGTAGTGCTGTTTTTCATTGCGTTTTTGTTAATCTTATAACTACATTGAGTTTTTTGTCCTGTACTAAGAGGAAACAATATGAAGGTTTGTTTTTTTCCTTGTAGAGTTGTCTGTACACTTGAATCAGGGAGGAACATGTAGCTTCTGATTATTAGATCTGTGCCAGTTAAGATAGTGTTAGGTTACATCTGTGTCTGTCTTGGGAAAATCCTTTTATAGAGATGGCCTTCCAAGTGATTTTTAGATTTACCATTATACTGAAGATTTTTAGGTCAATATGTATGTTTTTTAAATTTACAAAGAAACATTTATGAAAATAAAGAAGAGATACAATCAATGGCATTTAATAAGTGAACCAATGGTAATAGATAATTGTGGTCAAAGTGAATGCTCTCCTTGCTACTCAGCTGATTGAGCTTTTGACATTTTGGGTTAGCCTTGGCAATTATACCTGGTTAGAAAGAGCACCTCACACCCCTGCTGAACACCAGCTGAGAAAAATGAAGTAATGTCTTTCTTTTACACAATTTTAATGTAATCTTCACTCGTATTGTGAAAATTGCTTTTGGGTGACTGGAAGGAAGCAAAGAGCACTTGACACTCTTAACATCTTTATCCCTGACAGCCTCAGTTAAAATAGAAAATTGTTGCAGTGGTAAGATTGGCTTTAAAGAATCTGATAAAGGGAAGCAGGTTCAAATCAAACTTGATTAATTCATCTTTGAAAATTTGTTGTGGAAAATGGTCAAGGACATAAAGCTATACTGCAGCTTCTCACTCCCCATTTAGTGATTGTTTTCTCTCATTCATATAAGACACTAAATGGGTCATAATTGTGATGGGATGAAAGGATTCAGAAAAGCAAAATGAAAAGGAAGATATAGATGGGGAGGAGTCAAACAAGTAAAGATGAAATTAAAAGGAGACAGTAGACAAAAGGAAGAGAAAAGACTTGAGAGGGAAGGGAAGAAGATTGCAATTTATCCCCAACAAGGGACGCTCAGAGCAACAAGAGCACACTGGAAGCAAGGACTAGATGCTGAGGGATAAAATCAGTTAGGTGGAAGGAAGAAATAATACAAAATCCAGCTTTTTGGAGAGAAGGTTGACAATCTCAACCAAATTTCATCTCCTTGAGTATATTGGGCTTCTTTCTTGCTGAATACAAAGCAAGAAAGAAGCCCAATATACTCAAGGAGATGAAATAGTAAATGTGTAACACGGACAGATAATAGGCATCCTCCACATTCCACTTTCCAGAGATAGCCACAGTTATATTTGATATGTATTCTTGCAGATGTTTGTCTAACAGTATTCAGGGCAGCTGGGTTTTATGTGAGGAAAGTGTTCCTGTGGGTCTCACACAATTAAGCATGTCCATAATTCCAGGCAAGTCTGTCAGGACAAAAGATTGCTCGAATTCCTGTTTATCCGCTAAAGTGGTGCCACCATGTGGCAATAGTGTAAACATGGCTTATAGTACACTTGGCCTTCTTGCTTTGAAATCTTTCTTGTTGACCTTTCAGTATTTCAAATGTGGTATATAAACTAAGATGAAAGGATCACAATACTTCAAATTCTGATAATTCTACTTTATTTAAAATGAGATATATTGTTTTATCTTAAAAGTGGTCATGTCAGAGATAACTCGCCTCAAATTTGCTTCCTAAGAGTTAGAACAGAATATATTTTAGACATTCTGTCATGTCAGCTATAAATTATTCCAGTATAGTGGTGAATCATAATTCAATTAGTAACACCCCCAATGATAGATACTTCTCTTCAGGGACAAAATCTCTGGCTGCCTCATTGCTTTTCTGTTACCACCAGGGCCTTAGACAAATCTGTGTAGTTCTCAGTGCCAAAGGCTTACAGCCAATGTAAATCAAACTCTGCTTTTTTTTTTGGCGGTACTGGGATTTGAACTCAGAGCATCACATTTCCAGGTAGGTGCTCTTACCACTGAGCTATGTCTGTAGACAAACTTAAGCTTCTTCAGGAAGTGACAAACCTAAGCAATGGCCCCAAAAGTCACTTACCTTTTCCTTCTACAAGCACCCGTGGACCTGCCAGTGAGCTGGCCTGGTTTGGATCTATAAGTTGGATTTTTTGGAAGCAATATACTGAAACACAGTTTGAGATATAACCTATTTGGAAGAAATTTAACATGCTTGAAGTAAAAGGAGGCAAAGTACACTTAAGTAGAGGAAGAACTTGGAACTTTGGTGAAGCAGGTCAGTTACTATTTTGCCACAAGCTGGGTGCTGGTGACTCATGTCTATAGTCCTAGCTACTCAGGAGCCTGAGATTGAGAAGCATGGTTCTAAGCCAGTCAAGACAGATAGATTCATGGAACTCTTAATCTCCAGTTGACCAGCCAAAAGGTGGAAGTGGAGGTGTGGTTCAAATGGTAGTGTACACATTGGGCTAAAGAACCAAGCAAGAGTATGAAGTCTTGAGTTCAGGTCTCAGTACCAGCACAAAAAAGTAACAAACAAGCAAAAAACAAGAACATAAGGATACAGGTTGACCCATTGTAACAATGAGAGGTACAAGACACTATGTTGAAAATGAACTTTACAACTTCAGTGAGGTTGGAGGGTGGAGGGAATGGGGGGTGGGAGGGGGGTAGGGGGAAGTAGTTGGGGATGTGGGGAAGGAAAGGATGGTAGGGGAAAAACAAAGGAGGAGGCAACAATGCTCAATAGGAAATGTACTCATTAACTTGCTCATGTAACTGTAACCCCTCAGTAGAGTATTGTTACAATAACAAATCTATAAAAAATCCTTGTTGGCCAATTTGTTTGGAAAGCTCTTGATCAAGGACTCTTCATCATAGCTGTCCTGTGTAGGACTGAAATGGCTTGGTTTTCATAACCTGTTTAATGATTGATTACTGCTTATTTATTAAGGGGAATGACCTTGAGTGAGATACTTCTCTGCAACTGAGGCAGGCCCTAAAGGAACAGTTGTCTATTAACCTCACTCTTAGGAACAAGGTAGTAAATCCTTCGTTGTCATGGGATTTGGATATTGCAGCTCTGTGACTACCATATTTGGTCTCCTTTCTCCTCCCATGTGCAAAATAGGTTTATCTGGCAGCCTCAGTGATTTTGTACATGAAATCCTGCTTGGGTTTTGGAAGATTGTAAGCAGAAAAGATTTGCTGCTATGTGATATAAAGGAATGGCAAGCAATTCTCCCTTAGACCATATATGCCAGAAATACAACTATGAACACTGATTTTCAAATTACAATACTAAAAGACTAAAGATAAAGGATTAAAGCTACAAAACAGTATTTTTAATACTCCTCCTCTTCTCCCTTCTCAGGGAATATTTAATTTTTTAAAAGATGAATGACAAATGGGGTAAAAGTACCAATTATGCTAGTTCCTCAACACATATGCAACACAGTATGTATGTATGTATGTATGTATCTATTTATCTATGTCTAAAGTATTTTCATGTTTTTCTGGAAGTCCTAATTATATTTTTCTTAAAGGAAGATTTAATTGAAAGTAAGACATTAAAATTCATATTATAGTCAAGCTTTGTAGATATTTTACACTTTGTGAGGTTGAGGGTTTTTGCATTTATATACAAGCAAGAGGTTGAATTTAAGTGGTTGGTTTCCAATGCTTCTGTCTATATTTCCTTAAGAGAAGAGTGTGTGGAGGAGACAGGGTAGGGTTGTCGTTTGCTGAAGGTTATCTTCTCTCAGTTTTTGGTTAGAATAAAAATTAAATCCAAGAATGTGCTGTACCTGGAGGCTCTGGTACAATGTAAAATTCCAAACTTTATGGCTCATTATGGCTGCAATCAGCATAAGTAATTACAGCCTTTAAAGTGACTTTCTCCAAGGTTTTTTCTTTTGTCTGAAGCTTTCAATTTTAGGCAGCTTTGAGAGTGAGGAATTTCACTTCAGTTGTTCTTAGTAGCAACAGTTGTTTTTCTATTAAAACAGATAATAGTTCAGGGAAGGACTTGTTTCTACAACTTTTTCACATTAAGCAACTTTTCAGTAAAAAGCATTGTGCAAAGCCTTTTGGAGTTGAGGAAAAGACACATTTTGAAACAAAGTAGAGTCAATAGAGACTGTTGATGAGAGCAACTGAGGTTTCAGGGAAGCAAGTCACATTCATTATTGCAAATCCACAGACTGAATGGGACTATTTGTTCTTACTGCCATCAGGTCTCAGAAAGGACTAGCCCTGCAAAAACAGTAAAGCAGGCTTTTTAACAGAGCTACTTTTTTTGCCTAGGAGGAAATGAAGGTTTAAAGTGATGAAAAAATTTGCTTTATATCTTGCCCAGTGGTAGAAATAGCAAAACCTTTTGTTGTTTAAGAGTGGAAAAAATAAGAATATCTTTAGGTCTTTTTTTTGTCAGTTGTGGGGCTTGAAACTAGGCCTGGGGCATTGTCCCTGAGCCTCTTTGTGCTGAAGGCTAGCAATCTACCACTTGAGCCATAGCACCACTTCCAAGAATGTCTTTAATTATATAAAAAATAAATATCAAAACCCATGTAATCTGACTTCATAGCTCTAGCTATTAAGACTAAATACACCTCTTTGTGTATTTTCACAAAAGCTGTCTAAGAATATTCTGATATACACACCTATTTAAGAACTTCTGGTTTGTTTGTTGAAATTATTTAAAATAAATATTAATCGAATTTATACATAACTAGGAAACAAGTTAAAATTATCCAAAAAACTACTCAGTGAAAAATGAGTCTCTCTCATCATCATTCCCCAGTTTCCCACCATTCCAATCCCTCTCCCTAAAGGTAGCTGCTATTTTTTGCATATCCTTTTAGAAATATCTGAGTATGAACTGTCACATATATGTCCATATCTACCTCTAAAACAAACTGGAAGTATGTCATACATACTGATGTTTCTAGTCTAACTCAGAAATTCTACATTGGCAATTATCACCATGTCCAAGATCCAAAACAGCCTACCAGCCAAGCCACAGATGAGTACAGGATGGATATGATTTTTTCTATGTGCCAATGAAAATCTTGATGAAGCACAGAATTAATTCTGTAGTGTCAAGCAGTTAATCTGGATAGGAAGTGACTCCATCTGGCAGTGTGGGCTCACTTGGATATATACTATATGGCATTGCTCCTTGAGTGCAATGGTCTTCTATGTCTTGGTAAATGCATCCCACTCAGTATGTAATTAACTTAGTTCTTCCTGTGTGTGCACTGGATGCTTGATGGTGATTGGAGGTATGCCTGCAAAATTTATTTTGTTAAAGAAATACCTTTGCAATGGAGTGTAGGTTACTCTCATAAAACTGCAATCTATCTTCCAATTTTAATGTCTATCTGAATATGCACTAAACTCTCAATGTGTGCATATTTTGAAATGTTGAGAATCTAACTTCCTGCATAGGCAAAGGTTGATAGTATGTAGAAACGTGGTATAAAAAGAAATTCTGACTAGTATTTCTACTTTCAGAAAATCATTAAAAAAAACCCCAGGTGGGTGACATTGATCAAAATATGTTATATTCGCGAACTGAAATGTTGGATTGAAACTCCTTGGTACAACTGCTTAAGGATAATTTTATTTTTATTTTTTAATTTAATTTAATTTTATTTGTGAACATACAGTACAGAGGGGTTACAATTACATGGGCAGGATAATGCATACATTTCTTACCAAGCATTGCAGCC
>NW_012267254.1:13765090-13770868 GCF_000151885.1 Dipodomys ordii | reverse complement strand
ATGGTAAATAATGCTGCAATAAACATTGTTGTGCTGGTAGCTTTAGTGTGGTCTTGTTTGTAAACATTTGGGTAAATGCCCAAAAGTGGAATTGCTGGGTCATAGGGGAGTTCTATGTGAAGTCTTTTGAGGAACCTCCATACTGCTTTCCAAAGTGGTTGAAGGATAATTTTAAAATACCCTTGGCACCTGATCCACCTGTATATATTACTTATTTATTAAAATATTTTTTATTACTTATAAAATAATGCTGTAAAAGTTTTAAATAATTAACTATCACCAGTTTTGGAGGCGATAGAGTTTACGGCTGGTTGTGGACAGTAAGAAAAAAATGTGTGTGTTTGTGTGTGTGTGCTTAATCAAAAGAGAGGTATTGAATCAAACTAAAACATAATCAGCAACTGGAACAAACCACAGTAATTTACTAATTGTGTCAGGACAAGCTGGTTTAATAGAAAGAGCAGAGATTTTGGAGTAAGGCAGACTTTGATTCTGGTACTCTTTTGCTGTTACTGATCCTGAGCAAGTTTTTAAAGTTCTCATCTATAAAATTAATATGATCATTGATTAAAATCTTATACAAAATTAACTTAAGGAAACTAAACACTCATCAAAGGATACAATCCTTTTATTATCAAAGCAAACAAAACCTCTAAAGCACATAGAAATATCATTCCTTATGAATTGTACTGTTGATACTCTAAACTTATTTTCACAACTAACTTTAAATTTTACCTTTATACTCTAAACCCTTTTAGATATTTCTCTTATTTTTTGACACATAAAAATGTTTTTATGAGATATCATGTGATATTTTGATACATTTGTTTATTGTGTAATGTTCTGATCAAAACAAACATCTGTTTGCTCAAATGTGACTTTCTTTTTGATTCTTGAATTTATTACCTTTTCTAGTGTGGTAACAGACTCTTATTTTTTAGTGGTAGTACTGGTATATAAACTCAGGGGCTTATACTTGTTAGGCAATTATGTGCTTGAACCACACTCCTAGCCTCTTTTGCTTTAGTTATATTTTGGGGGCAACAAGTTCCTGAGACCCTCATCTCAACAGAAAAAGTTGGTTGTGGTGGTCCATGCCTTTTATCTCAGCTAAGGCAGAAATAAGAATATCATGGTCCAGGAAGAACTTGGCAAAAAGCAACATCATATCCCAAAATAATAAAAGTGAGAAGGGCTGGAGGCATGGTTCAAGTAGTAGAACACCTATCTAGCAAACATGTGGCCTTGAGTTCAAATCTCAATACTGCCAAAAAATACCCTCATGTTCTTCAATCACATAAATAGTTGGGCACTGGTGACTCATGCCTGTAATCCTAGCTCTTAGGAGGCTGATATCTGAGCATTGCAGTTTGAAACAGCCTAAAAAGGAAACCATGAGACCCCTATATGGAGGAGTAACTCAAGTGGCAGAGTGTCAACCTGGAGCTAAAAGCTAAGGAAGAACATGAGTCCCAGAATTCAGATCCCAGTACTCTCTTTTTTCCTCTCTCTCTCTTTCACACACACACACACACACACACACACACACACACACACACACACACACACACACCACATCACATCACATCACATAAATACAATTGGCTTAATCACTGTAGGTGAACTTGCCATATATTTGAACTATGCTTGGGAAATACTGCTACACAATACCTATCAGCCTCAATTATTAGAGCTTGAACTCACAACAAAGAGTCTGTGAATCAGTCTTCATTCAAAAGCCAGCTTCTCATATCCTGCTAGGATATGTGGTCTTGCTCATTGCAGTCACAGTGGTCCATACTTAACAAGGGTATGCTTCACCAAGTGATCCTAATATCCATTCAAATATGTCTTCTCAGGAGGCCTATCCTGCATCTTGCAATGTATTAAATTCATTTTCATTCTGCTCAGGTGGTATCATTGAGCTCTAGGGGCTCTTGATCTGTTCACACAGGTTACTAGTGCCCAAATACGGATGCTGGGCTATTTAGAATGATGATTGAATTTGAGGTACCAGTTGCTTTCCTATGATCTATTGCAGCTGAAATTAAATATACCATTCTTTTTTTTATTTCTACAAGACTTGGTTAGCTCCTATTTACAAATGGAATTTTATAGTCAGCATATTTTACAGAGTACTTACCCTAATGACAATAAGCCTTACAATTATGTTAGCTTGGCTGTTTATAAACACTTTCATATGCATATTTGATTCCATGGCACTTAGTCTAGGACCTTATGGAAGGAATGACTTTCTATCTTGAATTATAGCTATTTATAAACATGAGGCAGTATGGTCTGAGCAAAAATCCCAAATTCTGGCATCAAACTGACCTGGATTTGAATCCCAGGTATGCCACCTTAGAGATGTGATTTGAATAAATCTATAATCCTCACTAAGCATCTATTTTCTTCATTTATAAAATGGACTCAATATTGTTCATCTTGCAGAGTTATTGTTAGGGATGAGCTAAAATATCCAGGGCAGGCCAATTAGTAAGAACTCAAATAGTATTTTCTTTTTCATTCTGTGCTGAACATATATAGATTATTTGTTATTATTACTCCCTAAATAATTTATAAGCTATCACATATACACTGTGCTAGATATTATAGGTAATTTAGAGATAATTTAAAAGTAAATGGGAGTACATATATAGGTTACATGGAAGTATTACACAATTTCACATAAAGGACTTGAGCAACCTTGATTTTGGCATCCTGGAGTAAGGATGTCTTAGACTCCCCACTGTATTGATATGAACCCCAGACTACAAATGGAAAAAGTACATATAGTAACACAAATCACAGTTGATGAAAGCCACAGGTGCCAGGCTCTGAAATCAGTACTGGAAACCACAGAGACAGGCCTAGCCTCTGCTTTGTCCATGTGCAGCCAGGTCTCTGAGGGAGAAATCAGGTCTTTTTCTTTCAGTTCTGAGTCCCACAGGCCAAGCACCTAGCAAATTTTTCTACGTAAGTAATCCCAGCGACTGCTGTATGTAACTGCTTCTGTGTTGTGTACCAACTGGGAGCTCTTCAAGGGCCCAGAACCATGTGCCAAGGACTAAAAGGTAGATTTTCTATAAATTTGAGTAAGAAGTCAATGATGATGATCACAGTTAATACCCTGAGGAATTTGTGCTTTTCTCGTACTTAGCACAATTCTGTATGTGTAAAAGTCACAAAAAACACTGCAACATATGAGTTCTGATTATCCTGGATTTATAGATGAAGAAACTGAGGTGTAGTAGACAGGTGTGATAGTACATGCTTATAATTCCAGCTTTGATGTAGCAATAATTAGGAGGATGTGGTCTGAGGCCAGCCCTGGAGGAAAAATGCCCCAAAATATAACTAAAAAAGCTTGGGGTTTTGGCTCAAGTGGTAGAGTGCCTGCCTAATAAGCATAAGGCTTTGATTCCAACCTTTACAGTTCCAGTTCATCTGAGACAGAGAGAGAGAGAGAGAGAGAGAGACAGAGAGACAGAGAGAGGGAGAGGGAGAGAGAGACAGAGAGAGAGAAAGACAGAGAGGGACAGAGAGAGACTCAGATGTCTGGGGAATGTAGGAAACCAGGGTAATGGTTCACAACTCATCAGAAGAATAAAGGTCTACAGACAATTTGTGTTCAGAACCTGTGCTCTAGGCCTCATGTTGCCACCAAAACCAAAGGACAAGCACAAGCCTTGTCTCAAAGGAAGAGGAAAAAAATTTGAGTCCAGCCACTAACTTGCACTGTAGCTCTAAAGTGCTGCTGTTATGGAGAGCAAATCAGCTAACCCTTTTTGTTTTGTTTGTTTAATTAGAGAGGGTCCAATATGTAGCCCAGGCTGGCCTTGAACTCTGGATCCTCTTGCCTCAGTCTCCCAAGTGCTGTGATTTACAGGTAAGTACCACCACACCTGGCTTTAGTCACACTATTTGTAAAATGATCATCAGTGGAGAGTATGCCAGGTCCACAGTGTACACTGGCAAAGAACTTGAATTTAATCATTTAATAAAACTTTTTTAAAAAGCATATATACTACCCTTTGTTCTGTGCTGGGGACACAGAGATAAAATAGACACATTGTGTCTTCACCTCAGCAACTAATGGGAACATGATAATGAGTAAATGAATGAAATCTTGTCACACTGAAGGCCCTTGTGTGCCTAAGGGAACAGAGTGCTGTGGGAATTAGATGGTGGGGAGGAAAAGGGCAAGGAAAACAGGAGGAGGGAAATGAGGGCAGAATCTAAGAAGATAGAGGCCCTGCATGTTTTCTAAAAAAAGAAAAGAAAAGAAAAGAAAAGAAAAAATGCAGCTAGTATTTCTACTGTGAGCTGGTGAAATCTGTGACTATCATTGTTTCTTCAACAGGCCCAGAACTGATTCTTTTATCTTTTGGAAGAACGCTCAATACATATCCTGGGGTTGGGAAGGAAAGTGATTATCTCAGGTTTGCCCAGGGCTGATGTGACTGATAAATGATAGTGCTAGAATTTGAATGTTGATTGTTTGCTATCTAGTCCAATGAATTTTCCTGCAATCTTTTGAATTTGAATTGGTATGCAAAGACTGGTGTGCTGGGACAAAAGATTTATTTATTTTTAATAGAAGAGAGGCAAGTGAAAGCCTAAGCTAAGTCCTCCACTAGAATGAAGGTATCTATGGCTAGGCTTGCTAGAAAGATGCTTCTCATCCTACTTTCCTACTAAGACTAAGGAAGTGGCGCTGTGGCTCAAGCAGTAGAGCGCTGGCCTTGAGCTGAAGAGCGCAGATACAGCGCCCAGGCCCAGAGTTCAAGCCCTGCTACCGACCAAAAAAAAAAAAAAAAAGAATTCAATTCCTACTAAGACTAAGAAGTCTCCTGAGAAAGACACCCAGGTACACATGGGGAAAATTTGATCATAGCTTTACTACCCACTATTCCAATGTGCTCATTGTTCCAGTTCCTCAGGGATTTGCATCACAATTTCACATAAAAGGGATACTGAAAGTAAACTGAATATGTAAGTAGGGGATTGGCACTAGTGTCTCACACCTGTAATCCTAGCTACTCAGGAGTTTGAGATTTTAGGATTGTGGTTAAAGGCAGCCTGGGCAGGAAAATCTGTGAGATTCTTATCTCCAATTAGCTACCACAAAAGCTGGAAGTACAGCTGTGGCTCAAGCGGTAAAGTGCTAGCCTTGAAAAAAAGAAGCTCAGGGACAATGCCCAGGCCCTGAGTTCAAGCCCCAGGACTGGCAAAAAAAAAAAGCAACGTATGAATAAAATATATCTTGATCAATGTTATCCCTTTCAACAATCTTACTCATCCCTCCCTTTCCCACCCTTTCCCTCACTTCTTAATTTTGTAAGATATACGTTGGATTCTTACCTACATTCTTGTGCTCTTGCCTTCATTTGTCTACCCCTTGTCCCTTGACCCCTACTTCTTTCAAGTATATGCTTCCTGGCGTATTATTTGGCTGAACTTTGATTTTGCTTTTCTAAGGAATTACACTGCGATCTTCCTTGAATCTACCATATTTCAGTTAATACATTCATATACACCTGGATACCACCTAATGAATTTATGAGTTTATAAGCTAAATCTAATTTCCATATATAAGGGAAAACATGCATCCTTTGTGTATCTGGGCCTGACTTCATTTAACATAATTTTTTCATGTCCTCCCGTTTCTTTACAAATGATACAATATCTTTCTTTCTTTCTTTCTTTCTTTCTTTCTTTCTTTCTTTCTTTCTTTCTTTCTTTCTTTCTTTCTTTCTTTCTTTCTTTCTTTCTTTC
>NW_012267254.1:13743206-13764671 GCF_000151885.1 Dipodomys ordii | reverse complement strand
CAGACGTTGTAAAGCTCGTTTTTGACATGACAACTTGTACTTCTCATTGTTGCAACAGGTCCACCTGAGTCCTTAAACGACTTGTTTTTCCCCATCTCCTCCACAAGTTATACTGGTATGTCACATTTTCTTAATCCATTCATCCATTGAGGGGTACACACCCCCACCCCTCCTATATATACACATACATATTATATAAAATATATATGTGTCATACATAAATATATATACATAAATATATGTATATATACACACATATATAGGTATGTAGAGGAAACAGTAGTTTCTTTAGATGTTTCTGAGACATTGAAAGGGAGATAAAAGCTCAAAAGCTATGTACATATGACCACATAAGATGATGCTAAGTGAAATGAACTCCAAGATAAGGACACAAGAGATCTTACTTTGTTATTGTTGTTTTTAACGTACTATGTGATTTTTTTTGGTTTCCTTTGTATGTTCTTCCCCCTATGGTATATCCCCTGTTGTCACTGTACTTGATTTTGGTAACCTGAATCTTGTATATACATTTGTCTAATTTGGGGAAGGGAAGAGGAATAACAAAAGGCTGAAACTAGGACACAAGAAGACCCATTGCAACAATTATACCCACAAGACAGTGTATTGGAAATGAACTTTACAACTTTGGGCAGGGATGGGGGGAAGAAGTGGGGAGGGGGGAAGGAAGGGTTAGTGGGAGAACAAGGGAAGGGGTAACAATGCTTGACAAGAAATGTACTCATTGCCTTACTCATGTAACTGTAACCACTCTGTACAGCATCTTTACTATAAAATATTTTTTTAAAAGAAGGGGAGATAAGGCAACACAGCATTTAAGCCTATCTAATTGAGTGTTACTTAACAGAGAAGCCAACTTTGGCACCCGGGGAACAGAAATCAGTGTTGGCACTTGAAGGGGTATAGTACAGTTATTGGCTCAGTATTAATAGCTGGTGCCATTTGAGTTTAGGAGCAGTGCAAAACAGTCTCAGTGGTGTGACATGGCCTTGGAGGTTTTGGGAAAAGAAAGAAGCAATATCCTTGGTACAAATATTAATGTACTAATCTTTCATGATGAGCAGTGATAGCAGTGATGAGATGCTTGTCATGTGGCTTCTGTAGGTAGAGAAGATCAATAAAGTCCATAAAGCAGAGAATACTACTTCTTTAATTTTTGTAGATTCCCTTGATCTTTACTTTGTCAATTAAAGTTAAAATATACTTTTTAAAAGGTGATGTACAGAGGAGTTATAGTTACATAAGTCAGATAAAAAGTACATTTCTTTGTGGACAATGTCACCCTTTTGCTCACTTTTTTTCTCCCAGTTTTCCCCTCCTGTTCCCACCCACTAGTTGTATAGTTTATTTTCAACATAGTGTCTAGTGAGTACCATTGCTGCATTTGTTTGCCCTTTGTCCCTCCATTTCTGTGCCTCCCCTTAAACTCCCAAAGACATATAAATGAACAAATAGAACGAAAGGAAAATAAAAACATCAAAAAAGAGAAAACCTATTGTTTTCATTTACTAAAGTTTATTTTGATAAATATTATTTTGTATAATCAGAGGTATATTGACATTGTGTCTTTCTGTTCCTCTCTTAAGAGTATACTCCTACTCATGAGGCTGAGATCTGAGGCTCATGGTTCGAAGCCAGCTCAAGCAAGAAAGTATATGAGACTCTTACTTCCAATTAACCACCAGAATTTTTTTATTATTAATTTTTTATTGTAAAAATGTTGTACAGAGGGGTTACAGTTACATGAGTAGGGTAATGAGTACATTTCATAATGAGCATTGTTACCTCCTCCTTTATTTTTCCCCTACCATCACTTCCCACCCCACCTCCCCAACTCCTCCCGCCACCCCCACCCTGACATTGTAAAGTTTGTTTTCAATATAGTGTCCTGTACATCTCGTCATCACAGTGGATCAGCCTGCATCCTCATTTAAACGTTCTGCAATATCCCTTCCCCTCCCCAAATTACAAAACTGTATATACAAGGTGCAAAACACCAACATCAAATCCAGTGAAAACAGGGGTTTTAACATGGGGGAAGAAAATACAATAGAAACAAAAGAATCACATAGTATATTGTAAGTACATTAAAAACACTAGCAAGAAAGAGAAAAAAAAACCTCTTGTGTCCCTGTCTTGGGGTACATTTTTCTTAACATTATCTCATATGGTCATATGTACATAGCCTTTGACCTACTCTTCTTGGCCTAGACATGTAATTGTCACTGCAAACATGGGAAACCATGGGACTTATGTTTCTTTGGGCCTGGCTTACTTCACTTAATATAATTTTTTCCAAGTCTTTCCATTTCCTAACAAAAGAGGCAGTCATTTTTTCTGATGGAGGCATAGAATTCATATATATATATATATATAGATAGATATGCATATATATCACATTTTCTAGATCCATTCATCTACTGAGGGGCATCTGGGCTGGTTCCATATCTTGGCTATGGTAAATAATGCTGCAATAAACATGGTTGTGCTGGTAGCTTTGGTATGACCTTGTTTGTGATCCTTTGTGTAAATGCCCAAAAGTTAACCACCAGAAAATTTTAAGTGGTGTTGTGACTCAAGTGCTAGAGCACTAACTTTGAGCAAAAGAGCTCAGGGACAGTGCCCAGGACAAGATTCAAGCCCCATGACCCACAAAAAGAAAAGAAAAGGAAAGAAAAAAAGAAAAGAAAAGAAGATGGTCTCATTGTGTGTGAATGCCTAGAAACCTGTATAATGTATTATGTCCTGGTATATTTTACATCTGGATTCTGCATATGAGAGGAATTATACACCATTTGTCTCTCTGACCTTTGCTCACCTCACTTAACATGATTTGTTCTAGGGCCATCTTTTATTCCTGCAAATGTTATAATATTATTCTTTCTAATGGCTGTGTAAAATTCCATTGTGTATAGGTACCACATTTTTTGGATCCACTCATCTATTGTAGGGCATCTGGCTGTGTCCATTACTTGGCTATTGTAAATAGTGCAGTAATGAACATGGATGTGCAAGTGTCTTTGTGGTATCCTGGCTTATGATGTTCTAGGTAGATGCCCAGGAATGGCATGGCTGGGTTGTAGGGAAGATCTATCTTTAGTTGTTTTTAAGGAAACTCCAGACTGCTGTCCAGAGTGGATATCCTTCTTTACAGTCTCACCAACAGTACAGTAGTGTTCAGTTTTCCCCAGATCCCCGCAAACATTTGTTGTTTGAATTCACAATGTTGGTCAATCTTACTGGGCTGAGATGTAATCCCAGAGTTGTTTTGATTTGCATTTCCTTTATGGCCAGGGATAATGAGCATTTCCTCATGTGTTTCTTTGCCATTCTTACCTCTTCTTCTGAGAAGTCAGAGAATATGAGTAGGCTTGCAATTCTGAAAAATAAGACCTAAAAATATTGTAATGAGAGCTTTGGATGAAAACCAGAGAAGTGCTGTTTCTAATGATTAATATCCAGCTTTCCCCATAGTTTGGGGAAACTATGCACAATTACAAATTATGCTAGTAACCTGACAGAAACAGCCACATTGATTACAATTTACCATGTAGTTGGAAGCTCTTCCAGCTCCAGTTCCTCTGTATACAAGGTACTAATTTCATTTATGTTGGTTATGTGGCTTAAACTCAGGGCCTGGGTGCTGTCCCTGAGCCTCAAGGCTAGCACTCTACCACTTGAGCTAACAGCTCCACTTCAAGTTTTTGACTTTTCTGCCTTGGCTGGCTCAAACCAGGATCCTCAGATCTCAGCTTCCTGAGTCACTAGAATTACATGTGTGAGCCACCCATGCTTGGCTAAAGATACTAATTATTAAAGGTAAAATACTGCCTCCTTCCTCATCCATGTCTTGTAACATCCTACAAGTCCAACACTGCCACGCCACATACACTTGGTTGAAACTTCTGGAATGAGGTTCTGGACAGGAGTGGAGCCTGGCATAGACTCAAGCCCCAGGCATCCCCCAGGAGTTGGTGGAGAACCAGATTCCCTAGAGAAGACAATCTGGTCAGACTTAACCCGTTGTTCTCTGAGAACGAGAAGTTCCAGTGTGACTGCTGCTCACCACAGTGACCCAGGGCCCAGTGGCAGGATGCCTGCTCTGTGCCCTGACAAGTCCCACCTGGGAGAGCGTCTGTCCTGCCTCCAGGCCAGTTCAGGCCTGCCATTGTACACAACAACCCTTGTTTCCTCCTCTAACAAGCAGCTCAATATCCAGCCACCATGGGAACCCAGTCTGAGAGGCACAGGCACAATGGAGGGGAAGCTGCCGAAGCAAGCGTTTGGAAAGGAGCAGAGATCACAGCAGGCAAAGCAGCCATGAAGATGTGTCTGCAAGGAGTCTTTAGCCTGGTTCAGCAAAGAGAGGCCGGCGCAGGTGGGCGGAGCACTTCCATAAAGCTGCCTGTGGTGGATAGATGGCTTTTGATTTGTGGTTCCTGGTATTTCCAGCTGAGTGGACATCTTTCTGTGACCAGTGGGTGTCACGCCACCTTCTGCGGAGTCTGTGTGAGAGATCGCGTTGGACAAGAGCTTCAAGGAAGCAAGCCTGCAGGAAGGGGGTGTTAGTTCAAGGCTTCCCATACACTTGGCTGCACCTTTATAGCCTCTACCTTTATTCTTACTATATTCTTCTTGGCTGTACATTCGTTGCCTTTATTCTCATTTTGGCTATTTTTCTATTGATCCACAAACAGAGCATGTTGTATTTTTCCAGTCCAATAGAGACGGCTTCTCTAACTAATAAAGACTAAGGCCAAAGATTAAATGTGGGCAATGCCCCAATCAATCTTCATCTGATATGACGCTGCCTCCAAAAACTCCTACAACTTCACAAGTGGTTTTGCAGCTCACGCATAGTAAATATAGAGACTTAAAATTTCCAGATATGTCCAACAGACAAAATCAATAAATTAAACTAAGTTAGAAAGAGTTATCCCAGTTGTTCAGAGAGTTATAAAAAAGAAGGGACCTCTGATTATAAAAGAAAAAGAAAGATTCTCCCAACAGTTATGATTAAGTTTAGTCCAACTTACGTTATAGGGAATAGATGGTGTTTTCACACAAAATATAAAGTTAGTAACATATTTCCTAAACCAACCAAGAACCATTTCCTTATACAAGAGCTTATAAAGATGAAAATAGTTGGATAAAAATAAAATTAAAAAGAGTACAATATAAGTACAGCCCTGTTTTAGGTTTGTTAATTATTAAACATAAAAAGGCTGAATAGATGATGCATTCTATTAAACAATATGCTAGACTTGTTTCGCACCACTTACCTTAAACAGTTGGTGGGATAGTCATCAATTTTCATGTAATTCATCAATGCTTTGCTTTTAAAAAATTGATTACGTGCTTAAATAAACAAAGAATCTATGTCACAATCATACACTGTATAAAAATGTTAATTCTCCTCAATAAAGATACACTCAGATGCAACTCTTTTGAGTCTGTGTCTGTTTGTCACTTCGCCGACTCCTTTGCCCACCTATCCCGAGATCCCTGTCCTGTTGGTCCCAGTGCTCCGGCCGAGCCGAGCTGGTCCATTGCACAACACTGTGCAATCCAGAAGCATGCTTGAAAGCACAGAGATTTGGAAAAGAAGTCACTACACATCATGCCCAATTCCCAGCTGACTATCAAGAATAATTTAAGCCAATAGTCTAAAACTTTGAGGGTGAATTGAGTAGACTTGGTAAATGCTTTGGAGCTCCTAAGGGGTGAGATCATGATGCAAGAAGCTGTTCAATATTAACTATGTGCACAGAGACTGATACCTATGGATCTTATAACAGGTGATATGCTGTACTTCTCTCTTCCAAGACTTACTTCCTTCTTACATCAAGAGCATTGTTTCAATGTCTGATATAAATTGTGTCTGCCTATTCTAAATAATCTTGTTTCCTTTATAATGACTTGATTGCCTTTCTTGTTCTTCTAGTTGAGCCAAAATATGATAAAGCCATTAGGTATGTGTCAAGAATGTTACTACAACCTACCAACAGTAAAAATAAAACATTTATGTAGCACATTTTCTGCTTAAGGCAGTGTGCTAAGAAAAATGCACACATATTTTACCTCATTATTTCATCATTGTGGTTGAGAGATTGAATAAGGTAATATTTTTCTTCAGGCCAACCTATGTTTTTCCAAAATATTTTTCTAAAACCAGTTGTTGCAGAGAAATTATTAGGTGTTATACAAAAACAAGTCTCAAGTGATTTTGGAGGACACTGATTATGTGTTGTAGATATATTTCTCTAACATAGGACTTCCACTTAGGTTATGTGCAGATTATTTATTTATTTATTTGTTGACTTTTGAATCTCAAAAAAAGGAGTTATAATTGAACATGTCCATCCAAGTATCTCGTACTTCTTTTTTTTTTTTGCCATGAATTCAGGGCCTGTCCCTGAGCTTTTGCTCAAGACTAGCTCTACCACTTGAGCCACAGCACCACTTCCAGCCTTTTCTGTGTATGTGGTACTGAGGAATTGAATCTGGGCTTGCATGCTAGGCAAACACTCTACCACATTTGCAGCCCTGTCTCATACTTCTTGATCAGAGTTTTGTTTTTTTTTTCCTGAGCAGAAAAAAATAAGAAGTGAAATTTTCAAAGGAAGTCTGTAAAGCATGTTATAATAGGGACCTGCCTCTAAGGCCAACTCTGGTTTTAGAACCCACCTAAAGATCTCTCACTTTGTAACTGAGGTGTCCTTATCTATGAAATGAGAACCATAATGGTAACAGTTACATCATAAGGAGGTTGGTGTTAAAGACTCTTGAGCACTTAAGGAAATTTCAATAAATACAAGCTAATTCAATTTGATTCTGTAACCATTTCCTTATAAAAATGTCCCATGGCATTAATGTTCTAAAGGACACATACATTTTGGGAAATGCTGAGGTGGATCATTCTGATATAAAGTCTATAAGAAAATGGTATAGAGGGCTGGGAAGGTGGCTCAGCACCACATAAGCAAAAGAAAAAAGCCAGAAGTGGCGCTGTGGCTCAAGTGGTAGGGTGCTAGCCTTGATCTGAAAAGCTGAGGGACAGAGCCCAGGCCCAGAGTTCAGGCTCCATGACCGGACCCTTCGCCCCCCCCCAAAAGAAAATGGTATAGAGAAAGAATGAAAATAAAGGTCAAATGACACCTAGGTTGAAAAACAACTACAGAGCCCAATCAAACATTGTTTCTTTCCTTCATTTCCAGACTTTGTCTATTTTTTTTCCAGTCCTGGGGCTTGAACTCAGAGCCTACGTGCTGTTCCTGAACCAATTTGTGCTCAAGCGTAGCCCTCTTCCACTTGAGCAACAGTGCTTTTTGAGTAGTTTATTAGAAATAAGAGTCTCATAGGGACTTTTCTGCATAGGCTGGCTTTGAGCTATGATCCTCAGATCTCAGCTTCCTGAGTAGCTAGGATTACAGCCACTGGTGCTGGGTCAGACTTTGTCTCCTTTTATGGAGATAATCACTTGCTGCCTCAAATTATTTATGCTTACGTTTTTGCAAGAAGGAAAAGACTAAACAGTTGAGGTATTTTGTGCTTTAATTCTCTTATAATGTCAATGGCTTTGATTTCCATATATATGATACTACTGTTACAGAATTACATCTTTAAATTTTTTCTATTTTTTCTGTTTATGGGTGCCTTTATTTATTTATTTATTTTGGTCAGTTGTGGGGCTTGAATTTCTGGGCTTGGAAGCTGTCCCTGTGCTCTTCAGTTCAAGGCTAGCGCTGTACCGCTTGAGCCACAGCACCACTTCCACTTGGCAATGTTCCAGAGAACATCTATGAAGTACTCATTTGTGATCTAATCTCCAACCTTACATTCCAACCTCCATGGTTCGATGTCTCTTTTAGAATATCAGCCAATTCTTGAAAGCTCCAAATGTAAAATTATGACACCTTTGGTAAGTTATTCATAGGAGAAATTGTTTATAATCCATTTGTTCTGCCCTCTGGGGTGCCTTTCTGTTCCAAAGTTTCCTATGTACCTCTAATTAAAAATTTAATTGTTATTATAAAATTGGTGTACAGAAGGGCTACAGTTACATAATGTACCTCTAAATTTGATGATAATTAAGGAGCTTGGTAGCATCATCAAAAGGCAAAGCTATGCCCTTGTTGAAAGTAACTGGCCCTCAGTCTCTGGAAATGACAGTTCAGTGTGCTTTAAAAAGATCAACTTCTGCACTTCATTGTGGTGGGTGGTTTTGGTATACTGGAGGGGAACGTTAATAATACCCAGTAGGTTTATTACCTTTAGCCAAGTCTTTCTTGACATACTAAAATGAAATGCAGCTATCACTCACAGCAGCTTTCTCCCCTTACTCATTAGTTAATGTCAGGACTTTAATGATACAGAGCAAAAGAACGTGTGTGTGTGTGTGTGTGTGTGTGTGTGTGTGTATTTATGTGTCCCTATTTGCCATTTTCCTCTGCATTCACCAGTGATAGCAATTTCTTTCTTTCCACAAAGGGAAATGTGCCTTATTGATAAGACTCTTGACTTATATTTGGAAAACCTTCTTTTTCTAACCAGCTGTACTTTTAACTCCTCTACAATCTTGGATTTCTTAGCCTGATTTTTTCTAGGGCTTTACATCTTTTTCCTGTAAAATAGAACGGTGCTGATCTTCACATCTCAAAGAGTTGTTGAAGATATATTGGGATAATATAACTGGTCATGTTTTGGACTGGTTCGTACTTTATCCATATAGGAGATGAATATTTTGCCCAACAAATTCCCACTCAAGATCTTGTCCTCTTCTTCCCCCCCACCCTATCTGATAACAAACTATAACATTTATGCTGGTCCTGGGGCTTGAACCCAGGGCCTGGGTACTGTCCTTGAGTTTTTTGCACAATTCTAGTACTCTACCACTTGAGCCACAGCTCACCTTCCAGCTTTTGGTGATTAAGTGAAGATGAGAGCCTTATGGACTTTCATGGCCAGGCTGGCTTCAACCACAATCCTGAGATCTCAGCCTTCCAAGTAGCCAAGTAGCTAAGATTACAGGCATGAGCCACCAGCACCTGATTTTTATAACTTTTTAATAGAAAAGTATATGAATTAAATAACTGTATATTTTACATGAGCAAAATTTAACTTTCTGTTATTTTCCAACGGGATGAAGGAGAAAAATCCTCCATAATTCATTTGGTACTGCAAATCATTCACTTTCTGAAATGCAGCTAGATTTCAGAATTGGCCAGTAGATGTCAGTATTTGACAATCACAGAGTTGTTCACTTAGACTGCTGCATTGTCATCTGGCTCTGGTTCAGCTAGGAAGTTGCTCTGCAAAGGAGAGGGAGTTTGTGTAAGTGAAGCAAAGATTTTGCTTTCTCACTTCTCGCCTCGTCTTGCAAAAATCAGCCTGATGCTATGGGTACAGTCGCCGTTATCTTCACTGTCAGTGATTCCCTTTATAGATCTGCAGTCTGCTGAGAAGTTTAAAACACAAAATTAAACATGTGCTTAGCTCCCCGAAGGCCACATACTTGTTTTTCTTCACAAAGATGCTTTTCTTTTTTCAGACCAGCTTTCCTGTCCTCCTATTTCTGTAATATTAATCAGGTCTAACAAGGAACAAGGGCTCTTTGGGGCCCAAATTTCAAAGCTCTAGAAACAAGGTGTTTATTTCATTTTTTGCTAGGATGATACTCTTATTTCAGATAAAATTGCCATTTTTCATAAATGGCAGTTACTTGATGTGCCATTTAAAAAAGGAAAACAGTCACACTGTGCCTGGACTAAACCGTTTCTTTCAGTCCTCTTTCATTTTACACTTTACCAAAGGCTTCAAGAGGCCAAGCAATTAGGTTCCAGTTGTGTCTGTTGTGCTCAGAGAAGCTCACCTTTTCCTAGGGAAGATGAATTCTTGCTCTGGAGGTTTCTTATCATTGCCCTGGATTAGGGAGGAGTGTGTAGCACATTCTGACTAAGGCTGAGGATAAAATCAATCAGACTGAAATAATGGCTTGATTAGGACTTTTCAATTCAAACCCGTGGAACTACCACAATAGAACAAAGGTCAAGGGTAGGGTAGGTAGGGGGTTTAGTTTTGTCATTGTTTCCTTTAAAAATTTTCTTTTTGGTCATGGGGTTTGAACTCAGGGCCTGGGTGCTGTCTCTGAGCTCTTTTGCTCAAGGCTAGCATTGCTTTGAGTCACAGCTCCATTTTCAGCTTTTTGAGTGGTTAATTGAGATAAGAGTCTCCTGGGGACTACTCTATCCAGGCTGGCTTCGAGCCACAATCCTCAGATCTTAGCTTCCTGAGTAGCTAGGATTACAGGAGTGAGCCACCAATGCCCAGCTTCCCTGTTGCCCTTTATAGTAGACAGCTCAAGTGCATTAAGAGGGCATTTGTTTTTGGAATTATGACATTACCTTCTTTGTTTGCTTGCATCCAGTCTGCCCCAGCTCAAAAGGAACAAAATGACTTAATGATAAACAGCTAAAGGCAGTTTTTAGACTTTGGCCACACTTCCTTGAGACTGGTGGAGGTTGTCGGGATGTGATAGCACATACTGGTGTGGAACAGTGCCCTGCTGCAGTATCCATAGTGGCTGTTGGCCAAGAGCTGGCCTTGTCCTGAAGAATGAGTCATCAGACATTAGCAGCTTGCTCTTGGAGGCAGACTTGGCATTAGTTTCAAGGTCTTCTTGGATCTGGTGCATGCATGACACTACTTCACTGTGTTTTAACCTCCCTGTGCCTTTTCTTTGCAGTGTTCCTGGTCTCTGGGAAATAAAGACCCTTCTCTCTTGGAGGTTAATTTTCTGTCATCTTGTCACTTTTCAAGTTATCCTTCACAACTTCTGAAGGACTCCATTTTTATATGCATCAACATTTAGTCTGACACCTTTAACTTCTCCTTGTTGCTTCCACTCTGTTCTGCCACTTGCTTCCAATCTGACGTGAGGCAAATTCTTTTATTTCACTGAGCCTCCATTTCCTTTTTTTGTGGTCCTGGGGCAGGTGTTTTACCACTTGAGCTAAGCTCCCAGCCCTTTTTACTTTAGTTATTATTTAGGTAGTCTTGTATTTTCTCCAGGTCTGGCTCTGGACCATGATCCTCCTACTTCTGCTTCTCAAGTAGCTAGGATTACAAATACGTGCTACCATGTCCAGCTCTTTTTAAAATGATTTCCCCAGCTTGTATGTATCTTCTATGCTGGTACTGAGAATTGAACTCAGAGCTAGGGAGCTCTCCATTAGCTTTCTGCTCAAGGCTCATTCTCTACCACTTAAGCCATAGCCCCACTTCTGGCTTTTTGCTGGCTAATTGGAGATAAAAGTCTTATGGACTTTTCTGCCCTGCCTGGCTTAAAACTGGGATCCTCAAATCTCAGCCTTCTGAGTAGGTAGGATTACAGGCATGAATGTTCAATTTCTAGGGTAATGTTTACATTTACTAATTTATGTGTACTACTCTATATTCCTTTTAGTTTTAGCAATTGTATTTTAAATTCCAAAGGTTTTTCTTGGTTTTTTTTAAATTTTTGCTTATAGCATCTTGTTCATATTTTATAGATATGGTCATTTCAAGTCATTTTAGAGCAATGAATTATAATTAAAGAGATCTTATTCCTACAGCTATTTATGTTCCAGAGTCTTTTGTTTTTCTTTCTTATTTCTTTATTACCATTTTCTCAATTAAGCTCTCTTCTCTGGTTACTGAATTTTTAAATCTATTTTTCCCCTAGGCTCAGTTCAAATACCACATTCTCCATAATTCATCCTTAATCCTCATATTTTGAAGCAAACATTTCTTCCTTCCTTCCCCTTATAGCCCTTTGTTAGTACCTTTTTATTATATAGCACTACATGTTTGACTTTCTCCTTGGAATAGAAAGGATATAAGAGACTCTGTTATACAAATAATCTGAGTGTTCAGTTTTGGGCTTTGTGCTTCAGTGAAGTACTTATAAAATCTTGGCAGAGGGACTTTGCTGATCACTACCACAGTCTGAGAATCAGAAGACTTAAGTAGATTAAAAAAAATGGTAGTACTTGATGGAATACTTGATAACGGATGGAGGATACCCTTTCTGGAAATCTTTGCCTTACAGCTTATGTACTCATTGGGCTGTGACAAATGAAGTGGAGACTTGCCTGAAGTAAGAATATGGTAAGAGTGAACTCTCATAATTTTATAAAGATAGCTTGTCTCAGACATATATAGTTATTGCAAATAAGGGAAACTATGGGACCTATGTTTCTTTGGGCCTGGCTTACTTCACTTAATATAATTTTTTCCCAAGTCTTTCCATTTCCTAACAAATGGGGGCAATGTCATTCTTTCTGATGGAGGCATAGAATTCCATTGTGTTTTTTTCCCCCTTTTTTTGATCCATTCATCTATGGAGGGGCATCTGGGTTGGTTCCATATCTTAGCTATGTTAATAATGCTGCAATAAACATAGTTGTGCTGGTAGCTTTAGTGTGGTCTTGTTTGTAACCATTTGGGTAAATGCCCAAAAGTGGGATTGCTGGGTCATAGGGGAGCTCTATGTGGAGTCTTTTGAGGAACCTCCATACTACTTTCCAAAGTGGTTGAACAAGTTTACATTCCCACCAACAATGAAGTATATGTCTGAGACAAGCAGAAATGGTCAAATAAGTTGATGTTAGGTGAAATGAACCCCAAGATAAGGACTCAAATGGTTTTTTTTTTGCTATTGTTCCAAACATATTTATAAGATGATTTCTTTGTTGCTTTGTATGTCTGTCCCCCATGGTATAACCCCGGTTTTCACTGTATTGATGTTGGTATAATTTGGGGAGGGGAAGGAAAAAACAAATGGTTTAAATAGGGATACAGTCTGACCCATTGTAACAATGAGATGTACAAGACATTATGTTGAAAAACGAACTTTACAATTTTGGCGGGAGGTGGGGGAATGGGGTGGGGGGTGGGAAGTGGAAGGGCAGGGATAGTAAGGGGAAACAAAGGAGGAGGCAACAATGCTTGATAAGAAATTGTACTCATTATCTTGCTCATGTAATTGTAGCCCCTCTGTACGGTATTTTCACAATAAAAATTTTATTAGTAATAATAAAAAAAGAAAAAAGATAACAGCTAAGAGTCTCATAAGACCAAATTGTTGGTAAATCCTGCTCCCCTGTAGCAAATGGCCAATAGTTTTAAAGTACCTATGTGTCAGCAAGGAGCTGCTTGGGTTAGGTTGCAGTAATATGTTTGGATTCTACTATAGTTTTGTCAGATGGGATTAACATGTGTCTAAATGTTTTTTTCCTAGTATTGGGACTTGATCTCAGGGACTTATGAATGCTAGGCATCACTCTATCATTGATCTATACCCCAGCCACAAGATTGGAGCATTTTAACTCAAATTGCCTATCTGGGAAATACTTTATAAGGCATTGTGGTACAAATTAGAATGGTGCTTTTCTTCCTGCCTGAGGCCTGTCAATCTCACTCATACAGGACAAGACAAGGCCAAGGCCAAGGCCCCAGTGATTAAACTGAGAAAGATACATTGAGCCATTTCTAGATTTAGACAGTGTATTACTTTGACAGTGAAGAAAAGAATGAGGCTAAAGTACTAGCTCTCTGGAGTTCTTGTCCATACATTAAAAAGGATGACAGGGAAACGAAGGAAGCTGTCTTGTAGGATACTCAGCTGTTGAGAAGTTTATCCTAGGCTGCTGATAAGCAGTTTTATCTTCTGTAGCTGTATATTCTGCCTAGCATATATATATATATATATTTATGTATGTTTATATTTATAAATTTTATTCATATTTTACAAATTTAAACTCACATTCATATATTATACATTATACATGAAAACAGTTTTATTTTCTGAGAAAGTATAGCAGAAAACTCCATACTTTATAAGAATCCTTAAGGCAAGGAGAAACTTTCATGACATTCTCCCAAGAGATAACATGGAGGCAGGGACTAGATGACCTTGCAGGCTTTCAGTGTTCTCATGATCCATAAGGATCATTGGCCTCCCACCAAGACAAACCTGTGCTTTAAGCCTTATCCTGTGCTCTCTATGTAAATGTAGGTAAGGTAATCAAGGCTGAGAGATGGCCCCATAGAGGGCCTTTTTCTTTTGATGCCCTGTCATGGGTTGAATTTTAGTAGCTATGGCTTCTACATGCTAAATACTTCTGAGGAGCACTCCTCCATTTCTCTAGGTTCAGAGTTTAGATAGAGTGAAATGATACTATTTACAGAATCAGTCCTATTATTTTTCACTCTGGCCATTTTACTTCCTACTCAAATTAGGTTGACTCATTTCCTTTTTTCCTCAAGAAAGGTACTTTTGTTGCAAGGAACATCTGAGACACTTCTTGGTTTGGATAGGAATTAGTCTATGAATCTGAGTGTTTTGAACTTGGCACTTTCAGTTTGCTTTCTTTTTTGCTTTGTTCTGCCCATTTGGTCATCTGGGTCAGAACATACATACATACACACACACACACACACACACACACACACACACACACACACACACACACACACACATCCTTGTGGTTCCTGAATGCTTTTTTGGAGAGCCTGCACACTTGTGTTCCGTTTTTTTCTGCCTTGATTTTAGGTTCACTGTGCTATTTGATCTCTTGTAACTTCCCTGAATAGTTATGAACCCATTGCCTAGTCTAGAGCCTTCATTTTGGCATATTACTGGTTTCTGGGTCTTGCCTTTGTACCCTTGGTCTTAACACTACCAGATTTAAAAAAGTGCATATTGAAGGAATGTTATGTAGCACATGAATTTATAAAACTGAACATGAGTTCCATCTAGAACCAGTGTTCTGAAATAACATTACTGTAGTTATACTAATTCAATACCCAGTATTGTCATGTAATTATTTCCTTTTTCTATTAGATATAGTTGAGGCCATTGAAAACAAGTAAAATTTACTTTAATCTGTGCTCCCTTGGAGATCATACTCAAGTCGGCAGTATTTATGACTCAGGAGCTTGATATCAGGGTACTTGCTCTTTCTACTGTCAATGAACAAATAAGTCTTGAGAATGGCTATTTTGAACAAATTTTTAAATTAATGTTGATATTTATTTATTTTGGTGGTTCTGGTGATTGAACCCAGGGACTTGGGCTTGCTAGGCAAGTGCTCTACCATTGAGCTACACTTCTGCTCTTGAGCAATATTTTATTTATTATTATTGTTATTATTATTATTGTTGTTGTTGATGGCCCTTGGGCTTGAACTCAGGGCCTGACTACTGTCCCTAAGCTTTTGTATTCATGCAAGTTTTCTATCACTTGAGCCACAGCTCCACGCCTGGACTTTCCTTCCCAGGCTGGCTTTGAACTGTGCTTGTCAGATCTCAGCTTCCTGAGTAGCTAGGATTACAGACGTGAGCCACTGGGCAGCTGACTGAACAATATTTTAAAATAAATACCAGGAAGTGGGCACTTGAAAGGGATGGGGTGGGATCAAGGGAAAAGAGGTAAATGAGTGAAGAGAAGAAGAGGGCGAGAATGTAGTCAAGAATTCACTGTATATCCTACACAATTAAGAACAGTGAGGAAAGGAGTGAGTAAGGGAGGGGTGAGTGAGAATGTTGAAAGGGGTGACATTGATTAAGATACATTATATTAATAAACTGCTTTGTTAAATGGCAACTCCTTTGTACAACTACAATAACAAATAAAATATAATCATAGGGTGTCCAGTTATGGTTGGGGTAGAGAGTAGGCTCAATCATTCATCTATCTACTCATTCATTTTTTCAACCAATATGTATTGAGTGATATTTATGAACCAGAAACTGTTCTAGACTTGTCTGTGAGCAAAACACATATGATTCATGTCCTGAAAAATTCTACTTGGAGGAATAAATAAAAAGGATCAGTTGAACCAGATTCTCACGAAGTGTTAACCAAAAAGAAAAGAAAGCCTGTTTGAGAAATGGGTACAGTGTGTGAGTTATATGAAAATCAGGAAGAATCCTGTTCTCAATACAGGGAATAGTAATGAGGCAATGAACTGGAATTCAACATTCTAGGCAATGAAATAGAAACAAAGACATAGTGACTCAGACAATCTTGTATAAGTGTGTAGTGATAGCTTTTGTAGAGGAGAATGTGTCAGGTGTAGGCTTTTTAATTGGATTTCCTTCCATAAGTGTCCCCTCCCCCAATATATAAGGACTCAAAGCTGTCAGGTTTATTGACCAGAAAGTAAGGTGGTCATAATCTTAGACACCCATTTTAGTGTTCATGAGTTGGCAGAGATGATTGTACATTCATTTTAAGAGATAGAAAAGGATTACATTCCTCCTTCCCCCCCTCCCCTGCTACTTCACTCAATGTAGAAATTTGACAGATTATTTCACACTAAATATTAGTGTGAATTAGAGTTAAAAACATGCCAAGTAAAAGTCAGCAAATATGGGAAAAAACAAATGAAGGGACTAAATTTTACTCAGGGCCTGAGCACTGTTCTTGAGTCTCTTTGTGCTCAAGGCTAGTGCTCTACCACTTGAAACACAGCAGCATTTCCAGCTTTCTCTGAATAGTTTATTGGTGATAAGTGTCTCACAGACTTTCTGTCTAGGCTGGCTTTGAACTCTGATCCTCAGATCTCAGCCTCCTGGGTAGTTAGGATTATAGGTGTGAGCCACTGGTGCCCAACTAAATTCTTTTTTTTTTGTTCAGTTGTGGAACCTGAACTCTGGGCCTGGGCACTGTCCCTCGGCTCTTCAGCTCAAGGCGAGTGCTCTACCACTTGAGCCACAGCGCCACTTCCGGCCTTTTTTTCTGCTTATGTGGTGCTGAGGAATCGAACCCAGGGTCTCATGCATGCAAGGCAAGCGCTCTACCACTGAGCCACCTTCCCAGCCCCCAACTAAATTCTTAACTTTTGACTTCATACCCTGGGTTAGCTAGGTGAAGGGAAATTATCCTTTAATTCTATTAATGTATTTAATCTCCATCTTCCAGATCCATCATGTTAGGGAGCATTTGGAATCCAACTAGATTCCTTACTAACATACTTTTCCTATCTCAGATCTGGAATTGTTCCAGATGTGTGCATAGCAGCCTCCAGGGACCATCTGCATTTTCATCTGCTACTAGAGCCTATTTTCTTGAACTTTGGTTTCCTGCCTGAAGTCGAACCGTCCCTTCTCTCCTCTTCTGGCCATCAGCTTGGAAAACTGACTAAAAAGATTAAGATCATTGCCACTAAGGCTTTATCTGCTGTAAGCAAAAACAGGAAACCAAGAAAAAAAAGGCACAGCATAGCAATTACTTCTGAGTGGGTAACATGGTAGAAGTTTTTCTTAAATCCTCTTTGCCGTGTACCTTCCCACCCACATGTTCTTAGTCAGATTTATTTTTTGCATATCAGTTTCTGAGGATGACAAGAAACTTGGCCTTTTCTTATAGTTTTCAGAAGCAGATTATTCTGCACTTAGTTGAGACCTCTTTCCAAATCCTTGGAATAAATAATACCCTGGGCTCAGGGAGTGGGTGTTGAATGGAAATTTTATGACTCATAATGGTGTGTCAAAATAGCACTGCTGATTTATGGGTCCTTCATCAATTTTGGAAATGACATTGCATAGAGTCAGACTTTCTTGCATCAAAATGCTATAATTTATGGAAATTCTTGGTTGCTAGATTGTTCAGAATCTCTTGATATTTAAAATCCTACAATGAGACATGGCCTTTCAGAAAGAAAGGTGACTTGCATTTGGTCTGAAAAAGCAACTGTCTTCAGAGGACCAGAGTAGTTCTCTTGAGTTGGCCATTTAGAACGATGCCGACAGATGAAAAGGAAAAAAGACATTTCCCTTGCTTATTTCTCTTGCTTATTTCTAGCTTGTTTCTTAAGGAGATTGTTCCGGAATAATAAGGATTCTAGAATTGGTTGACAGATCTTTCATGATATAAGGATTTATTTAACATTCCCAGGGCTCAGACCTCTCTGTTCTTTCTCCTTTGCTGAAGGAAAGAAAAAGTGTAACCTTGCACAAGATTCATGGGTCTGTCTGGGGGCAGCAGTCTTGAACTGAATCCTCTTCTGATTCTGGCTGAACTACTACATTCTTAACATGGGTCCTTTAGTTTTCTTATTACTGATAGTTTTGTGTTAATGAAGCTCTATGATATGCCTCTTAGATTATTGTGTTCCCTGTAGGTACTATTCACATTCAAACAACAAATACCCTGTGTATTCGTGGAATAAGGAGGTATTTGAAAACAATATGAAATATATTCCTGCTTCTCCTAAGATCAAGAGCCAGGTGGGGAGTTAGAAAACATAGCATATAATAAAGATATAAGTAAAAGTTCATGATTCTTAGCTATAAGGGAAATAAAAATTTTGATGACATTGAGATTCCATGCTACTCCAGTCAGAATGGCTATCATCAAGAAAAACAATAACTAAATTCTGGTGAGGATGTTGGGGAAAGGGAATTATTATACACTGTTGGTCAGAAAGTAAATTAGTGAAGTCATTGTGGAAATTAATATGGAAGTTCCTCAAAAGATGAAAAATCATATTTTATCACTGTTAGACCGATATCTAAAAGAATGTAAGTTAGCATACAGTAGAAATATCTGTACATTCATACTTATTATAGTTCTATTCATGAAAGAATCAGCCTTAGTGCCCATCAGCAGATGGATGGATAAAGAAAATTTATTATATATACACATAAGGAAAAATGATATTTCATTTTCAGGAAAAATGTATAGAACTGGAGATCATGTTAATCAGAATAAATTTGGAAAAAACACCATGTTTTCCCTCTCATATGAGGAATTGAAACACATAAATGTGCACATACATTTACACATGTGACATGAATGTGAAAGGTGAATTGTTTGGAAGAAGAACCAGTATACTTGGGGAGGAAGAAAGGAAAGAGTAATAGAGGGTGAAAATGATTGAAGTATATTACATACATATATGAGAATATTACAATGAAATGGCTTTATACAGCTAACATGTTAATTTAAAAACACGACATAGACAAAAATGTAGAGCATTATAAAATGGGGTGCTACTCTGGCTACTTTGAAGGAGACTAGGAAATAGGAGAATCTTGGTTTGAGTCCGACCTAAACCAAAAAATTTAGATACTATCTCAAAGAATAACGTGGGAGTGGTGATACAAACCTGTAATCCCAGCTATATAGGAGACAGAGGCAAAAGTATCATGGCCTCAGGTCAGTCCCAGGCATAAAACCCCATAAGACTCTACCTGAAAAATAACTAAAAGAAAAAAGGCCTGGAAGCATGGCTTATGTGGTAGAACACTTGCCTAGCAAATATAAGGCCCTGAGTCCAAAATCCTACTATCACCAAACATTATAGGACTAAATCAAATGATTCAGATGATAGGAATTGGAGGGGAGGAGGAAGCAGAAGTAATGTGGGACAGCAAGGTAAGGAAAGTCTTCCTAGAGGATTCAGGGGCTTTAAGGATGATTAAGACTTGGTGCTTGAGGTGGCATTGATCCAGCAATGTTGATATTTTTGAAGTGGGGAATTTTTGTTGAGGAATTAAAGACTGTCTCAAAGAAAAAACGTCAGTTCCCCACACTTCTAATATGGCCAGGTTGAGAATCTCTGGTTGCTTAGCTGACATTAAGCATCTTTTAGAATGCTAGATGACAAGAGCAGTCAAAGCCATTGGTTACTAAAAAGTCCATGACTGGGTCCATTCCAAGCTCAAGTATTATAGTTGAAACGAAACAATAAGGTCATTATTCTAGAAGGTATCCTTTCTGAAGGATCTCTTAGTTACTTCATAATTTTCAAATTTCTGATTTTATGCTCTGTTTTTTTTGTTCAGCTAGAGACATGGTTTCACTGTGTATTTAAGCTTGCCTTGAACTTGTGATCCTCCTGTCTCAGTCTCCCTACTGTTTAAGTTATGGGCATGCACCACGATGTCTATGTGTTCTAATTTTAATTGAAATACTTCAGCTTTAATTTTGTTGTAGTACAGTTATAGCTGGTATTAAAATTCAGTTAAGGAAAGACCACATGATACTCTGCAAAGTTCTCTAATGGCACTCTGAAGCATTCTGGAGATCTCTCATGCTCTGTTAAGATTAAGAACAAGTAGAGTAGAAATGGTAAGCATTCTAATATATGGTAATAATAAAACTGCTCTGTACTATGCATTTCTATGAAGCAGCACTTCTCAAATTATGCTTTGTAGGTGTTACACAAAATGTTCTACTGAAAAGGAGTATTCTTTTGTTAAGTAGTTGATGTTATATACTGCAGAGCCCTTTTAGAAATTATTTAGCTGCAGGTTCTCATAAGTACTATCATAAAGTTATCTATTTAAGTTTGTGTCTTCTGTTTTTTTCCCCCAATTTATTTAGCCTCCAGCTGATCAGTTTCTTCAAAAAGAAAAAATTGTGCCAAAAGATCAACTAACCTAGACAGGTTTATTGAGATCAATGTAGACTTACTTTAGATATACAAATCAGGAGGCAGTGGCTGAGCAGATGATTTCCCATTGTAAAGAGTTTGTGTGTAAATGCTGTAATTACGAAATGTTCTTTTTTTTTTTTTTTACGAAATGTTCTTTTATCACTAGGGCTAGATTGAAGAATATCACTTTACCCTGAGACATAATTATGATTCCCTAACTATTGTTTTGGTAAATAATACTCAGCTCTTACAGATATTTAAAAGTTTTATCTGATCTTACCAATAAGTATTTGAGGAAGAGATTATCATTCCAGTTTTAGAGACCTAATGGTGTTAAATACCTACCCAAATATGGTATTTATACAGACCGGGAGTTACAATTTTCAGAACTAAGCATTTACCTCAACATAATACTACTTTTCTTATGTATATACATGTCTGTCTGCTCGATATGTACAATTCCTTCTGCTGTATCTCACTTTTTAGGATTATTGCTCTGGCAGAACCCTAGAGGATCCTAGAAGCTTCTATAGGAGGTCTCAAGAGAGATTCGAGGAGGAGCCTCTATTTTTAAGCCACAGAAACTTCCTATGTATGTGTTAAATATAGTAGGTTTGAAGATAAAATTTCTTTAGAGGAAAGCACTTCTAGGAAGATCTGAAAATTTACTGAGAGATTAATTTTCTAGTTTCTAGAGTATAGCAGATGAATATACCTATAAGGAGAACAGACTCAGAGTATGGATGTAAATCTGAACATGTTTTAAAGCCATTTATGGTTCTCCATGAAACCTAATGGAAAGTCCATAAAACTCTTACCTCCAATTAAACACAACAGCAACAAAAAGCCAGAAGTGGAGCTGTGACCCAACTGTAGCTGTGACCCAAGTGTTAGAGTAATAGCCTTGAGCAAAAAAGCTAAGGGACAGTGCCCAGGCCTTGAGTTCCAGTCCCAGAATTGGATTGGCACACACACACACACACACACACACACACACACACACACACACACACACACACAC
>NW_012267254.1:13734754-13742914 GCF_000151885.1 Dipodomys ordii | reverse complement strand
TGTCGGTCGTGGGGCTTGAACTCTGGGCCTGGGCGCTGTCCCTCAGCTCTTCAGCTCAAGGCAAGCACTCTACCACTTGAGCTACAGCGCCACTTACGGTTTTCTGGTGGTTTATTGGAGATAGGAGTGTCACGGTCTTTCCTGCCCGGGCTGGCTTTGAACCTCAATCCTCAGATCTCAGCCTTCTGAGTAGCTAGGATTACAGGCGTGAGCCACCAGCGCCCGGCTCTACTTATTTACTCTTAATCTGGGTGACGTGATAAACATTTTTTTTTTTTGTCAGTTGTGGGGCTTGAACTCAAGGTTTGGGCTCTGTCTCTCAGCGTGTTTGTGCTCAAGGCTAGCACTCTACCACTTGAGCCACAGCTCTACTTTGGGCCTTTTCTGAGTAGTTTATTGGAGATAAGAGTCTCATGGACTTTCTTGTCCAGGCTGGCTTTGAACCATGATCTTCATATCTCAGCTTCCTGAGTAGATAGGATTACAAGTGTGAGCCACTGGCACCTGGCTGTAATTAAATATTTTCAATTTAGTATATTGAGCATATTTCTAGATGTCAGACCTGAGTCTGAGCTTGTTCTATGGCTACTGGTATGATTTTGGGCATATCTCCATCATTTAAGTGAATGAATGAACAGATAACACATCTTGTGGGAATTCAGTGACAATTAGATATAAACATGCCCAGAAAATGGCAAATACTAAATAAAAGTATTTTCTCCCTTGTTCTTCCCTCTTTCATGTGGTTAGCTTTTGTTTTTCTAAGGAGACTATAAATGCATTAAAGACAGAGACCGTGTGTTTGATTTCTTGTATAGCCTTAGAGTCATACATAGAGACATGTTATTAAAACTTTAATAATTAAAACTTTTGGTGCTGACTTAAAGGAAACATTTTGTATTAAATTTGACAAATGCAAAATATTTTGAGAGTTTTTTTTCTATTTTGGAAGCAGATAATTAACTGAAGATATACCATGCTAGTCCTCTTTTGTATTACTAATGTATGAGTGTGTTTCTAAATGTATTAGTGAATTTTTTTTTGTTTTTTGTTTTTTTTTGCCAGTCATGGTGCCTGAACCTCAGCTCTTCAGCTCAAGGCTAGTGCTCTACCAGTTGAGCCACAGCACCACTTCCAGCTTTTTCTGCTTATGTGGTGCTGAGGAATCGAACCCAGGGCCTCATGCATGCAAGGCAAGCGCTCTACCACTGAGCCACCTTCCCAGACCTTATTTTTTAATTTGAGAAACTAGTAATTCTTTTTTTGTTGTTTTCTGAATTTGAACTCAGGATCTTGTACTTGTTAGGTTTGAGCCATATTGTCAGCCAATTTTACCTAGAGCTCATGTTTTCCCTTAAAATGAAGAGTAGCTTTTGATCTGAGAATAACTTCAGAAATGCTTGGCTGGATATTATTTTTGTGGTCACCTTTAGGGCATTAAAAACAATATAATGCCACTTACTTCATGAGTAAAATTAAAAAGGATATCCAGACTATTTGTGTGAATTGTCTGTTTGACCAGGTTAATTGACAGGGGTTTTGTAATCAAAGTTACTGGGGTCCCAAATATTGATATTTTAATTTGTCTTTTAAACCACTATTTGAGACCCTTGAAGAGAGAGTAAGAGACATTTAAGGATAAGAAGGGGGGGGGATAGTCCATATATGTTTAAAATGAGTTCCTAAAGGAGGAACTAGAGGGAGATAAGGAAGAGGTGAATTTAAAGAGATAATCACTGAATTTTCCAAAACTAATTAATGAAATAAGTCTAGATTCAAGAAGCATGAATTCTGGACTGGGAAGATGGCTCAGTGGTAGAGCACTTGGCTTGCATGCCTGGGTTCGATTCCTCAGCACCACATAAGCAAAATGAAAAAAGCCGGAAGTGGCGCTGTGGCTCAAGTGGTAGAGTGCTCGCCTTGAGCTGAAGAGCTGAGGGACAGTGCCCAGGCCCAGAGTTCAGGCCCCACGACTGGACCCCCCCCCCACAAAAAAGAAGCATGAATTCTGAGTGGAATTAATAAAAATATATATCTTCCCTACACACAAAATGGTGAAATTGTAGTGCCCCAAAGACCCCAAATTATTGTTTTGATTACCTGTGTAAGATCACAGATCTACAAAGTAGTAAAGCCAATACTCAAACTTTTTTCAGGTAGGATTTCAGTATGTAGTATAGGCTGGTCTAGAACTCAGGATTCTCTTGCCCACCAACATGATTGTTAAGATTATAGGTATGTGCCACAATGTCCAACAAACTGATTTTTTTTTGCCAATCCTGTGGCTTGAACTCAGGGCCTGGGCACTATCCCTGAGATTCTTTTGCTCAAGGCTAGCTACTACTTGAGCCACAGTGCCACTTCTGGCCTTTTCTGTTTATGTGGTAATGAGGAATTGAACCCAGGGCTTCATGTATGCTAGGCAAGCACTCTACTGCTAAGTCACATTTCCAACCAAACCCAGTGTTTTTAATCACTAGTACCAGATTACATAGATATTTCATCTCATCTATGAATTAGACAATTGAGACCAAGAGATAGCAGTTGGCCTTGACATTATACTGGCCTTATAGGTAGAATTGTGAGTGACTAAGAGAAGCCATTTTATAACTTGGAAGAAATCATTGATTATGGACTGTTGTTTCTAGAATGATCAGCAGGCACTACAGAACATAGTTAACAAGAAACCCACATACTTACTATGTGACAGACATTGTTCTAAGTTCTTTACAACACAATGAATCAGTTTTACCTCAGTTTTTCAGATGAGGAAACTAAAATATTGAGAGAGTGATTTGTCATGGCATTATATTCTAGGCAGTCTGGCTGTAGAATCCTCATCCCCTGTCTCGGGCTCAAGCAAAACAAACCCTGTGAAAACAAGAGTTATGTCCATTTTGTTCACTGCTGTGTTCTTAACATCAACTATAATGGTTATCCCATAATAAATATATTGATTAGTAAATAATGAATAAATTTGGTTTATGTATGTATCCTCTGGAGATGTATGAACCAAGCTCTCCCATTACCAGGTATAATTTTGGTAACAATAAAATCACTTGCAAATATGACCAGTTTATTTCTATGTGATGGAAACAGTTTTAGCAGTTATCATTGTGCTTAATTACCCTTTCCTCACATTTTCTGCTGTCCTCTGTAGCCTTGGTGATCTACTAGAGTGGAAATCTTGCCTTTGAGCCTAACCCCATTGAGCTGAACCCTAGATGCTTTCTGATAATTTGTGACTTCTTGGACCTAGAGCAAAGAAGACCCTGAATAGGCAGATTACCAATTCTGGTTTTAAAGTATGTGTAGAACAGAGGCAACACAAAGAAGCTGGAAACTATCCATACCTTGTGTGTTCTCTGGGGAAGGAGGACTACCTGATCATCTGATTACAGAACAACTGCCATCTTAGTAGAATGAAATAATCCATATCTTAATACAGAAGCTTTTAAGAGGCAATTAGAAACTATTTGTCTCTTAGTTATGAGGCCAAATTCATGGCTAGTGTAAGACCTCATGTGTGTTATAGCTTCATTTTACTCTTAATTCAATCCAAATTCCTATTAATACAAGCCCTAAAAAAACCTAATAGCCTAAATGGTAATCATTATCTCTTTTTTTCATTCTCTTTTAAAGTCAGTATTTCTGCCTTCATTTTGTAGTTAAGTAGCATTATACAATTAAAAAAATTAAGAGACTACTGAAGAGTTTTGAAAAGATGGCAGCTATCTCCTGTTTTTCTTAGACTCAAGGATACATAGATACATCCATACCTAATCATGCTGTATTCTTGTAGTGATAATGTTTCTTGGTAGACAAATGTGTTATTTACTCTTTAATATAATCATACCTATTCATAACCCCATATTTGAGAACTTTAATTGTGTTAAATTAATGGGCTGCTTCGATTAAGTAACTACTAAAAGACTAATTTACTTGTGTGATTGACCACCAACACTGAACAAAACAATTGCTTTTATTTGTTCATACTAGTTGGTTTGGCTCTCTGTATTTGTGTTTGCCATAAATCTCATTGACAAGTTGCTCAAATCAGTTACTTAGAGAATAAGTGCAAACAGTTGAATGATTAAAAGTCATGGCCTGGTACAAATAATGCCATTCTGTTTTACTTTTGGTTAGAAATAGATTTACCCATTTGATCATAATAAAAAGACAATAAAACATATTCTTTCTCCTAGTAAAATGTGATAATTTGTCAAGGGTGTGGCCACCTAAGTAATCAATGATATAAGGGTAAATTGATAATAATACAGTCATATTTTTCTGAAGTGTAAGACTCCAACTAGGCTTAAGCATGATTAATAAATGCTCCTTCTGCTCTGCATAAACCTTCTAATTTGCATCCATCATCACATATTTCCTACGACAAGAGCTGGTGATCTTTTGATTTCAGACACTATTATCATTCATAATTGTCATTAAGTTAATAGAATTGGATCTATTCTCTTCTGAATTTCTCTTACCAGAGCATGAATATTCTGCTTTATTGCACATTTAACTAAAATGTGTAAATAAAAGAGACAGAAGAATTATCTTTGATTGGAGGAGGTGGAGGTGCTATAAATACATGTCTAGACACCTCTTTTTTAACTTCCATCTTTGTATCATCAATAAATTCATTAATAAGGGCCCTTTTCACATATCTTTTTATCAACTCTAATCATTTGTGTGTTTGAACCAAGCTCTTCTGCTTTCATTAATGTCATTAATGCTTGTCAGCAAATGATAATATGGGAGATTCTTACAAATTTATATGCATTCCCAGAGTGAGGGTCCAAGTGCAGTCAGTATTCTTGCATGACAGCAGTTGTAACAAATGGCTATCCTTCCCAGGAGAAGTGTAAACAGGTCACTAATTAATGCATTTACCATTAGCCTCTGTTTAGTCTTCAGTCATAGCATATTTATTTGTTATGTTGGAACACCAAGTACAATGTTGTTATGGAAATGAGGTATTTGTACAGTCTCCTTAGATCCACATGACAGATTGAGTTATCTACCTATTTTTCTCTAAGTACATAATGGTTGGTAGTTTATTTAAATATAGACAATGAAAATCAGCTCTTGGTGAGGGGATAAAATTGGAGTAGGGGTTAAGGTGGAAAGAAGGAAATAGACTTAAGTTTTTGGAGGTGGAAAGAGGGAAATAGACTTAAGTTTTTGGCGATTTGATATAATGTCAAGGAGTTTAAATCAAAATAGAAGTGAAGTGATTCAATGAGAGATTCATTGCTGCTAAAAGACTGAAAAATAGGTTTTGATGGTCAATCTCTTTCCTTTATATCCACAAGTGGATCCTTCCACATGGCAATTTTGAATTTTCTAATCCTGAGATAAAAACTTCTTCTTTGTCATCGTCGTCATCATAGGGCTTGAACTCAGGGCCTGAGCTTCTTTGCTCAAGTCTAACACTCTACCACTTTGAGCCACAGCCCCCCCTTCTGGATTTCTTGTGGTTAATTGGAGATAAGAGTCTCATGGACTTTCCTGTCTGGCTTGGTGTTGAACCATGATCCTCGTATCTTAGCCTCCAAGGTAGCTAGGATTACAGGGGTGAGCCACCAATGCCTTGCTAGATAAAAACTTCTAGCACAGGATAAGGGAACCAAAGAATATACTATTTTATGTGTTGACCATAAATTGCCACTCATTTACTTATACCGATATATAAACATATATTGAACAATATTGGGCCAGGAGCTGTGAAGGTTGAGGGTTAGGGTTAGGCTTAGGCTCATTTACTTATACCTATATATAAACATATATTGAACAATACTTTGGGCCAGGAGCTGTGACATATATATTTAGAATACAGAGATGTACAACCTTACCTTTAAGAAACTCAGAAGAAAGACAAACTCATGATAGTGTGTGGTCATTATAAATAACACAGGTACTGTGATAATTGTATGCCCAGGATTCTATGGGAGTATAAAGGATGGGTTCATGGAAGAGGTATTATCTGACCTGAGTCTTAAGAGATAATTAAGAATTTTCAAAGGAAAGAAGAAGGGGCATACTTGTGGAGGGGATGGATCACATAATTTGTGAGCATCAAATGTATGACCCAGTTTCTCCATTTACACATTGCAAACTATATACCATAGTATCATAGCTTTCTAGCATCTTTGAATACCTGGAGCCATAAATATAATACTAAAGGCCATAAGCCCTAATATTTAGGTTCTTAATTTTCACTTTTCCCCAGTTCAATTCATCACTGTCTGTGAATTTAATTAATGGTTAACACTTGCTTAGACTATTTCATCAAGTTTCTTATCTCTCTTCCTACTTCAAATCTCTCTCAATTCTAGCCCAACATCCACATTGTCACCACAGTAATATTTAACACTACAACCTGGCTATGCTATGTGATGCTGTGCTTCCAGGAACTCTTTCCTACGTGATGAAGCCCAAACTCTTAGAGTGTAATCTACAAAATTAATTTCTGTTAGGATCACATAGACTTTTTATACAATGTCATTTCACATCATTCCAAAGCAGACAATGCTCCAGTAGCTATGAATTTCTTAGAGTCCAACAAACACAACAAAATGCACCAATTCCTCAGGACTAAGATTCTGTCTTCTTTTGAGAAAAGTTGATTCATTCTTGGGTCTTAGTTTATCTATCTATAGGAAAGAGGCAATGGCACATGTTTTCTCTTTATTACCCTGACAAGATATATTTTTCATATGAAAGAGATAATATGGATAAAGAAACTTGTGAAAGAAAAGTCTAAAACAGGGATGGAAAATGGGCTCCATTCATATGCTACCAAAATTGATTAGTATTACTTTTCTGAAGCTAGGTTAAAAATATAAGTTTGCATTGTTCACTTGTAAAGAATAGCTACCAGTCCATAGTGTTGCAAACAATTGAGCCAACAGTAGCACGATAAGTTATTGAGATGATCATGGCACAAGTGAACTTCCAAGGTGCCTCTGTGCCACTTAAAAGGGAGAGAATGCTTACATTGGTTCATCATATACTGTCCTCCACAATTTGGAGTTTAGTTAAATAAATGTACAGTGTTTTCCACAGAATCAGGGCTTATGGGAAATAGCTAGCCTGGATTGTTTGGCTCAGAGTAAAACCAAAAAATAGTGTATGTGTGCACATGTGTGTGTGTGTGTGTGTGTGTGTGTGTGTGTGTGTATGAGACAGAGTGAGAAAGAAAGAAAGAGGAGGAAGAGAAGGAGGAAGGGAGGGACGGAAAAAGTGTATCAAGGTAGTAGGTAGTAGTTTAGGAAGAACTCCAAGAGAATTTGCTGGTAAATAATTATGGCTTTTTAACTCCAAAGCATAAAGGCAATATGTATGGCGCCTAGAAGGTACTTTATTTAGAAAAGCATATTTTTAAAATAGTGATATAAGAAGGGTTTCCTTTTAATTTTTGTTAAAGTGTATTATGAAAACATATAGGGGACTGGACATAATGTAAATACACAGATAAAAATTTCACAAATTGAAGGCAAAGAATTTTAGGTCACATGATTTAATTTATTCTAATGCGTACCATGTTGTGGAGCACTATATCTAGCTTTCAAATGCTAGGGTGCTATTTATTTGAAACTACAGTTGGTTTTGGCTTTAGGGGAACAGACTTCAAATTCTGGATCTACCACTACTAAGTAGTTTTGTAGCCCAGGGGAAGTCTTTCCATTTCTCAGTTTTTTTTTCTTTTTTTTTTGGTGGGGGGAGTCCAGTTGTGGGGCCTGAACTCTGGGCCTGGGTGCTCTCCCTCAGCTCTTCAGCTCAAGGCTAGCGCTCTACCCCTTGAGACACAGTGCCACTTCCGGCTTTTTTCATTTTGCTGAGGAATTGAACCCAGGGCCTCAGGCATGCAAGGCAAGCGCTCTACCACTGAGCCACCTTCCCAGCCCAGTTTTATTTTTCTTATCTGAAAAAATGTGACCAATGACAGTTCCTATGTTATCTATGCCAAATGGGCAAGTGGAGTCTTTGTGGTGAAAGCATCTTTGAAAAATTTTTTAATTTTTTTAATTTTTTATTTTATTTTTATTTTTTGTGAACGTACTGTACAGAGGGGTTACAATTACATGGGCAAGATAATGAGTACATTTCTTATCAAGCACTGCAGCCTCCTCCTTTGTTTACCCTTCACATCCC
>NW_012267254.1:13712458-13733944 GCF_000151885.1 Dipodomys ordii | reverse complement strand
TCCTCTTCAGAGAAGTTTCTCTTTAAGTCTTTAGCCCACTTATTTATTGGGCAGTTGTTTCTTTGAGGATTTGTTGTTGGGGGCTTTAATTTTTTGAGTTCCAAGTATATTTTAGATATGAAACCCTTGTCTGTTGTATGGCTAGTGAAGATCTTCTCCCAATCTGTGGGTTTTCTATTGATCTTGCTAGCTATGTCCTTTGCCATGTAGAAGCCCTGCAACTTCATGCAATCCCATTTGTCCAACCTTTCTTTGATTTGTTGTGTTTCCGGGTCTCTATTAAGAAAATTTCAGCCTGAGCCAAGGAGACCTAGGGTTTCTCCTATTACATCCTCTAATGTTTTCAGAGTGCCTTTAAAAAATTTATAAGTACTGTTTTCCTCATTGTCTATCACAGTATCTGACACATAGTAAGTTTTTTGGCTGAGTAGCTCATAAGTCATCTAAAAACTGTGGCAAACAGTGTGAAAGGTTATTTGACCTAATGTAAAGATTTTTTAATTTAATTTAATTTTTTATTGTGAGAATACCATACAGAGGAGTTACAATTACATGGGCAAGATGACGAGTATATTTCTTATCAAGCATCGTTGCTTTCTCTTTGTTTCCCCTTCCCTTCCCATAATTTCTGTCATGAACATTAGAGTCAATTCAATCATCTGGGGTCTCTCATTTTAGATTTCTCTTTGCTTAAATGGTGGGAAGATCATCCAGGAGGAAGAAGAATAAAATGAAACAAGATAGGATGGTAGCCTTCTATGCTGTTGAGGTAGGATTAATTTGAGGTGATTGAACACACTTTTCTTTATAACTGTGCTTTCCCCCTGTGTCTTCTGACATGGATGTGTAATACTTTCTAGTTTAATTCTTAGAAACTTTCTGGACCTAGTTGATTCCATGGAGATCTGTGACTCCAAGGGTTTATATTTGAATGTGCTAATAATATACAGTTGTTGCAAGTTGCAGACAGTTTATTCATTTTCTTGTTTTCATTTCTTCATTTTTTGTTATAGTTCATAAGTCTTGAAAAACTCTATTGTGCCATATGAGTTATAGAGAAATCATTTTGTAGACTATCTTCTTTCTTGAATTTCTTTTACTTTATCATGGGAAAATACAGTGCTCTTCTAAGAGTCATTGCTTCTTGCCTGGAAATGGTTTCTAATTAAAAAAATTGAAAAAATAAGGTAAAGATGTCCAAACTCTACTGTCCATTCCCACAAAGTTCCTCTAAGACATTCTATAGAACAAAAACAGATGAGAAACGTGCTCAACTATGAATTGTCCCAGTATGCAAGATATGCCAGAGCCAGAAAAATCACAGTAAAGAAATGGACAGAAGCCACAGTCTCTCATATATTTACCATTTAGCTGAGCTTATTCTGGCCAGGAGAACGTGGCCTACTTATGATGATGGTTGACAGAACTTAGAGAATGTAGGACAACCTATAGTTTTGAATGTCGAAAAATGACAGCAGGTGATGCCATCAAAACAGGCTTTGGATTTCAAAGCTAGCCCTTCATCTTCTGGTCCGATATCTTCTCTTTTCCTATCTCATACTTCTCTTGATGTTTTCACTAGAAGCAGAACAAGTTTAGGCTCTGTAGGATCCCAATTACCTTGTCTTGAGAGCTTGTCTGCCTATGCAGACTGAGTTTTGGAGAGTGGAGTTCAAGGACCTGGGAGCTATGATAAAAAGAGTTTTGGTAAAGTCAAAGCTCAAGTATTAATCCTAGGAACTTCAAGTTAGTAATAATTCAGAAAGCTGACTTAAGATTTTCGTTTAGCAAGGTCTTCAAAATACTTTAGTATGGAAACAGTTAAATATACTCAAAAATAAAATCATATAATGAATACCCATGTACTCACCACTCTGCTTCAACATTTATTATCATTTCTTCATATTACCAATGCTTCTATTTGTTGAAAATTTAATCTTGGTTTCTTTATTATTATCTTTCAGTAGCTGTACAAAGGAGTTGCCTTTCAACAAAGTAATTTGTTGATACAATGTATCTTAATCAATGTTCACTCCTTTCATCATTCTCCCCCATCCCTCCTAACCCCACCCCTTCCCTCAACTTTCTTTTCCCCCCATCAATTTCCTTAATTTTATAGGATATGCATTGAGTTTTTTAATTTTTAAATTGTTATTATAAAGGTGATGTACAGAGGGGTTACAGTTAAATAGGTCAGGTAAAGAGTACATTTCTTTTTTGGACAATGCCACATTTTCCCTTGCTCTCTCCCAGTTTTTCCTTCCCTGCATTGATTTTTTTGGGTCAGTTGTGGGGCTTTAACTCTGGACCAGGCTGCTGTTCCAGAACTCTTCAGCTCAAGGCAAGCAATCTACCACTTGAGCCACAGCACCACTTCTGATTTTCTGGTGATTAATTGGAGATAAGAGTCTCAAGGACTTTCTTGCCTGGGCTGGCTTTGAACTGTGATCCTCAGATCTCAGCCTCCTGAGTAGCTAGGATTACAGGCTTGAGTCATGGGCACCTGGCCCTGCATTGAATTTTATGAAGGGATTCTTTTCCACTTCTCTTTATTTGTCTACCTTCCATGGATCCCACCCTAATCTTGATTTCTTTTTCTTTTTCCTTTTTTTTTTTTTTATTGTCGGTGTCTGAACTTTTTGCTCAAGGCTAGTGTTCTACCACTTTGAGCCACAGTACTACTTCCGTTTTTTCCCCCCCTCCGAGTGGTTAATTGGAGATAAGAATCTCATGGACTTGCCTGCCTGGGCTGGCTTTTAATCACGATCCTCAGTGCTCAGCATGCTGAGTGGCCTAGATAAGTGGTGTGAGCCACCTGTGCCGGGCTTTTGATTGGTTATAGGATTATTTACTACTTCTAAATCTTTAAACTCTTTTATCTTTGTCAGTCTCCTTAAATTTGTAAGTGATCTGTTAATTACAAAAATAATATTAATTTTTCAATGTCTCTTGGGGCCATTCTAGGCTAATATTTTCTTAAAGAATTTTAAGTCCAGTGTGTGGTGTATTTATTTGAAAGTAGTAACACGTGTTTCTTCTAAGTTATTTCATGATTTGGATTACATTAACTTTATCTTTACTATTTTCCCTAGATAATATCAATTACCAAAGAAATCCATTTAGGGAAGAAGGTGTTTGCAGCCCTGAGTGTTATATAACAGCTAAGCTTTTCTCATGGAAACACTATCACTTAAGACTAATATTTCAGGCTGGATCACAGGAAACCATCGGCTTGTTTTGTTTGTGTAGAATCAAAGAGAAGTGTGAATGGGGCTTAAATAAAATGCCGATTATCCATTAGCCCTCCAGGAAAGAACTGAGTCAGACTATCCAAATGGCATTAAATCAATTTTGATTGTTGGAGTGGATGATTCACTTCCAAGCTGCTTGGATTAAAAACATTATTATTTTTCTACCATCTACCGGACTTATTATGCTTTGTGTAAACCAGGACTAAAATGCTTGAAGCCACTTGAAAGTGCTTGAAGCTTTCCAAGCTCCTAAAAATTTATATACATTTGACATAAGTGCTTGGTCTATCTAAGGCCTATCCTATCTCTAGTGCCTCAAAGGCATTAACTGTCTAGCCTTTATAAGAGAAAATGTGATCTTCTATCTTTTGCTTCATTAGCATACATAAGTAGCCAGGAATAAGCTAGGGAAAAAAAGTAATTTATTAACTCACTGGATTTTTCTAGAATTCCACTTACTTTCACTTATTATAGGCATCACTGTCACATTTCTTGCCTAAAATCTGAGAGAAACATAATATCCTCCATTTCTCTTGAAGGAAGAATTTTGAGTTGATTGTAACACTTGACTGTGAAACAAATCTCAGTTTTTCACAGGTCCTGGATATGATGAGATATGTAACTGGAGTCTCTGGGGTATGAGTTAGTGTGTATGCAAATCAATTAAGCTCAACACTTTCAAAACCATTTTCTCTGATCTCGGTGAAAAAGAATCCCAAAGTGTCTGTGTAAATTGGGTCTTAAAAGGTCCTATAAGACCTTTGTTTTGTGGAGATAAATTATTCTTTCATTGCTTCCTACCCTCTCATCTTTTCTCTTGTTTGATTGTAGCTGAATTTGGGAGTAGGAGAAGGGGATCAAAAGGAGACATGTAATTCCCTTCTTTGAATGTGCAAATCTTGAGATAAGAGAAATAACTCAACCAGAATGTTTACAAGGTTTTATGAAACAGTTTGAAGCCATGTTTGACAGAATCTATTTGTTCTGATCTCTTTTGAGACTTTATCATTTCAATGTGGCAAAAGTTCTGTATTGTAAAAAGGTATTAAGAATCCATGCCTGGGTACTTCTTATTTCAGATAATTAAAATGGACAGGGAAGAAATATTAGTAAACGATTGTCCTCTACTTTTATTTTTCAGATCTGAAATTCTCCTCTATTTCCTATCCCTCCATTTACTGACAGCCACCAATGGTCAGTTGAGGCTCATAGGAGGAGGATTAGGTCATGTGTCATTCCTGTAATTTTTTGTTTACTCTCTTTAATTGTTGCCTGTCTCCCATGAATGCTTTCCACTTCTCCTCACTGTTCAGGGTGAATCAGCCTCTGCCCATCCATCCTATTTTGTAGACTAGCCCCTCTGAAATAAGAGAGATGGTAGGGAACTGAGCCTGGTGCTATATACTTGTAATCCCAACATTAGAAGATTGATACAGAAGGATCATGAGTCTGAGACCAGCCTAGTTTACACAGAGAGGGAGAGGGAGAGAAAGAGGGAGGGGAGAGAGAGAGAGGGCAGGTTGATGATGGAGGACACTACTTGTTAATTTATTTTCTGGAAAGAAAAATTGGTGCATTAGTGTACATTTTCTGATGTTTGATAGTTGGTCCATGGGGTACTCTGTTTGGGATATTTCTAAAATTAGAGCTGCTTCTCTTAATTTTGGAACCTATCTTACACTTTACACATTATGTTTCAGTTTAAATAAAAAGGATTACTCCCAAAGAAAGCAAGTCAGTAACTGTTTTATTTTCCTCCAAGCTGGAGGTGTTGGTGGTTTTAAAAACTTTTTTTTGCGTCCGGTCATGGGGCCTGAACTCTGGGCCTGGGCGCTGTCCCTCAGCTCTTCAGCTCAAGGCTAGCGCTCTACCATTTGAGCCACAGTGCCACTTCCGGCTTTTTTCTTTTTGCTTATGTGGTGCTGAGGAATCGAACCCAGGGCCTCAGGCATGCAAGGCAAGCACTCTACCACTGAGCCAACTTCCCAGCCCTGTTGGTGGTTTTTAATAGGAAGATGAAGTGGGTGGAGATAAAGGAGAAATTTAAGGAAATCTAGAAGTTTCTTCATGAAATAGTTTTTTATTCCAATTCATAGTGATTGACCAATCTGACTTATCATTAGAATGCTCAACATTTGCTATTTTGTCCATTTCTATCACTTGAAACTTTGAGAAAGCCATCCTATGGTCTCAGCATCATCACACCCATATCTCTGAGCAGCTGCTGTAGAAGACAGACATGAATAACACCATCTATTCTTTTTTTTTTTTTTTTTGGGTCCGGTGGTGGTGCCTGAACTCTGGGCCTGGGCGCTGTCCCTCAGCTCTTCAGCTCAAGGCTAGCGCTCTACCACTTGAGCCACAGCGCCACTTCCGGCTTTTTTTTCCTGCTTATATGGTGCTGATTAATCGAACCCAGGGCCTCTGGCATGCAAGGCAAACGCTCTACCACTGAGCCACCTTCCCAGCCCCACACCATCTATTCTTAATTTTACCTACTCTCCACTCACAAAGTCATAGTGTAAAGATTTGAAATAATCCTGTTGATTTGGAATAAAGGCAGGCATCCACTTATTGTCTGTTCATCATAGAGTGTAGTTGTTATATTTTTGAGTTTTTTTTAGCCCTGAATTTCTTCTTATCTTATGACCCACCCAGATCTACACTTGTTACTGGAAGTGTTTTCCTTGAGTGAGGCATTTTTCTGATTCTAAATTCCCACTAAATTTACAGTAAGCCAACCAAGGATAGGAAACATCTTTTCTGAGGCAAGTCTCTGATGAGAAAGTTCCAATTGTGAAAGTTACCTGACTCTCAGCCTTTTCAGTCATCACCTGGAAAAATGAGCCAAATGTCCAAGTATGCATTTTGGGTGAAAGGAAAAGTCACACTTTTATTAAAAAGAAAGAAAGAAAGAAAAGGAATTATAAAATGTAAAATGCCAGAAAATAAGTTGTCATAAAACATTTTTGCTTCTTTTTCTTAAAGAAATGTAACTACATGGAAAGTTTCTTCATTTACCCCCACCCCTTCTTTATTCCAAAGTTGAGAGCAGGATAAATCAATTACATCTTCTTAAGTTGAAAAGTGATATATACCACTTTTCTTCCAGACTTAGCCACACAATAAACAAAGGTCATGTTCTATATAACTCCACAAAAAATGATGATGAAATTTGTGATACAGCAGTCTCTCATCTTAGGGAAGTAAACATATTTCCACCACTGGATTCGATACTGTGTTTTCTTGTAAATTTAGTGTTTCATTTAAAATTGTTTTCTGGACACAGCATCTACCTATGTCTCTCCAGGCTTGCCTTGAACTCATATCCTCCTGCTTCTACCTCTTGAGGCTGGGATTACAAGTGTGTACCACCATGCCCGGCCTTGGTTGTTTTAACTTTTATTAAACAAAATGCAAACATGCATTCACAAGGTTAACTGCTATGCAATCTAGTACTTCCTCAGAAGAATAAAAACCAAAAATAAAAAAATTACAAAATCCAAAGCCTTCTGAAAAAAAAAAGTTAACAGCTTCCCTTTTCAAGAGAAACAACAACAAAAACCACCCTCCTTTCATCCAGAGCTGGAGTAAAGATTTCTATCTGTATAGAAAATGCAGTAGATTATTCAAACATGGAATCAACTTTGGTATCTTGTCTCTATGCTTTTTTTGTCTCAGTTGTGGGGTTGAACTCTGGACGTGGGTGCTATCCCTCAGCTCTTCAACTCAAGGCGAGCACTCTACCACTTGAACCACAGCACCACTTCTGGTTTTCTGAGTGGTTTATTGGAGATAAGAGTCTCACAGACTTTGCTACCCCAGCTGGCTTTGAACCATGATCCTCAGATCTAAGCCTCCTGAGTAGCTAGGATTACAGGCATGAGCCACTGGGACCTGGCTTCTTTTAAAAATTTTTTTTTTATTGTAAAAATACTGTCCAGAGGGACTATACTTACAGTTACCTGAGCAAGGTAATGAGTACATTTCCTATCAAGCATTGTTGCCTCCTCCTTTGTTTTTCCCCTACTATCCCTTCCCTCCACAACTATACTGCCCCTCCCCCCCAACTGTAAAGTTCATTTTTCAACATAGTGTCTTGTACGTCTCATTGTTACAATGGGTCAACCTGTATTCTTATTTAAACATTTTGTTTTTTCCCTTCCCCTACCCAAATTATACCGACATCAAATTCAGTGAAAACAAGGGTGATACTGTAGGGGAGGAACGTACAAAGAAACAAAAAAAATCACATGGTACCTTATAAATACGTTAGAGACAATAACAAGAAAGAAAAACCACTTGTGTCCTTATCTTGGGGTTCATTTTGCTTCTTTATCACATCAAACATTCAACTGCAGAACTGGACCTTTATTCTTGTGCAGGGACAAAGGCTGCCTAGCTTTCTTGTTTAAATTCATGAGTTTTCTTATCACATCCAAGGGAGGGCATCACTGAGTCTCTCAGAGGCTCATTCAATTGATATTCTCTACCAAGTATACAGTGAGTCCTTCTGTGCTTTTTTTTTATTTATAAGCTGTGAAATATAATAAGCAGAACTAATTGTTCCAGGCCCCTAACTACAAACTTGGTTTCCTAAAGGAATAACAGTTAGGGAGAAAAAAGGGGAAAGCTTTTGAGGGCTAATTTCTTTTTGAACTTTAAAAAAATATAATTTTGTTATTATTAAGGTATTATACAGAAGAATTGCTGTTTCATAAGTCACATAATAAGTAATTAGTATATTTCTTTTTTTTAAGGAAAATATCACCCTTTCCTTTGCTTTCCCTTAGTTTCCCCTTCCCATCCTAGCCCATAAGTTATTTTTTAATTTATAATTTAATTAATCTTTAAATAGTTGTACAAAAGAATTAACAAAGCAGTTCATGAATACAATGCATCTGATTAATTTCGCCATTTTCAACATTCTCACCCATCCCTCTCAACCCACATCATCCCCCAATTTTCTTTATTTTGTAGGATATACACTGGATTCTTGACTGCATTCTCTCTCTTTCTCTTCATTCATCCACTCCTCTCCCCTTGACTTTACTCCTTTCTAATACCTATTTCCTGGTATTTGAACAAAATAAATATTTGTATTTTATATGTATATATATATAGAGAGAGAGATAGATAGATAGATAGATAGATAGATAGATAGATGGGAACTTTTTTCTCCTGCTTTGTGGAGCTTCTAGAAAAGTACCACCTTTGTGTTTTGCTAAATTTTCATTTCCATTATTGGAGATGTCTCAACAAGGCCTCCGCAATTCTTCAGGAATGGTCTCTATGCAGAGATAAATCAGATATATCCTGCCTTGTCAGGAAAGTTTCTATAGGTGAGGAACTTCCAGAATTTAAAGTGGGATTAAAATTTAAATATAGAAACTTCAATTACTAAATCATATAATTTAGTGTTACACATAAGAGATTTTATTTGTCTCCTATTTTTTTTCTTCCATGGACTGTAGTGTTGAGCTGGCTGTTTCTATATATCTGCTTGTCTCCTATATGTCTCCCACTTTCACTCTGGAAGCTTCAGCATTGCTTCTACTAGCTACTATTGCTGCTTAGGGCCTTTCTTCTGAAAACTGCAATGTTCCGTGTCTCTGAAGACTATTCACTATCAAAATAAATTCATGTCTGATAGTTGTAGGAGAGACTTGCAGTGATGTTTTTATTTTCCATTTTGTTACTTGATTATGCTCCAGAGCAGGTAAGATCCTGTTTTTCTAAGAATGATGCTTGTTCTAACCCTAGAATCTTTTGTTAAGTTTTCATAATAGTTGTTGTATGGCATTTGCATTGGTTGATGTATTTCATGTACTTTATCCTTGATGTTTCAAATCTTGTGAGACTAAGATTTATTCTAACAGCCATATTGAAATTTCTAACTCTTCTCTCCAAAGAATATGAACTCTCCTGAATTGGAAATAGTAAGTGCTAAATTATTTGTGTTTTTGGAAACGTGGTAAAGATTTGGAAGTCCCACTGACATCCCATAACATAATGAGTACAATGAAGAATAGTTTTGTAGAATTCCATTGTGTGTGTATATATATATATATATATATATATATATATATTCCATTGTATATACATATATATTTATATGTATGCTTGTATGTATGACATTTTCTTGATCCATTTGTCCTCTGAGCGACATCTAGGCTGATTGCATATCTTGGCTACGGTAAATAATGATAAACAATGATGTAATAAACATGGTTGTACTGGTGGCTTTAGTTTGCCCTGGTTTGTGGTCCATTGGATAAATGCCCAGGAGTGGAATTACTGGGTCATAGGGAAACTTTATTTTTTTGGTTGGTTGTGGGGCTTGAACTCTGGCTTGGGTGCGGTCCCTTAGCTCTTTAGCTCAAGGCGAGTGCTCTACCACTTGAGACACAGTGCCACTTCCAGTTTTCTGGTAATTAATTGGAGATAATAGTCTCATGGACTTTCCTGCCTGGTCTGGCTTTGAACTGCGATCCTCAGATCTCAGCCTCCTGAGTATCTAGGATTACAGTCATGAGCCATTGGCTCCTTACTATGTTTAATTTTTTTTTTAAAGAACATCCATATTGCTTTCCAGAGTGGTTGAACAAGTTTACATTCCCACCACCAGTGTAATAGGGTTACCTTTTGCCACATCCCCACCAGAATTTGTTATTGTTAATTTTCCTGATGATGGCCATTCTAACTGGGGTGAGGTGGAATCTCAATGTTGTTTTGATTTGCCTTTCTTTTATGGCCAGAGATTTTGCACAGTTCTCCATGTGTCTAATATGTTCAGGGGAAGTTAATTGTACATGCAACAATTGTGCATGGTCCAGAAAGAAAAGAATGATATTATACCATTTGTAAGGAAATGGAAAGACATGGAAAATATGATATTAGACAAAGTAAGCTAGAACTAAAGAAACATAGGCTGCATGTTTTCCCTCATTTGTGGTAACTAGAATGTGCCTATAAATCTACAACTAAAAACACTGAATGACCAAAACAAATAAATAACATGGGGACATCATAAATTATATAGGACCTAGTCATTATTATATAGAGGCCAAAGGAGGCTAAGCATAAGAGTGGTGGGCAAAGGCTTAATAGCTATGGACAGATGATCATATAAAATAATATTCTATGAAATGAATTCCAAAAAAGAGAAACAAGAGACACTATTTAGTTGCCATTGTTGCTGTTTTCTTTCTCTTTACCTTCTGTATTGGTACTTTGTTGATATTTGGGAGGGTAATGGAGGGCACATAAAAGGTGGAGCAAGGATGAACAAATACAACAGTGATACTCACCAGACACTAAGTAGAAAATGAACTGGATGTCTTATGGGTGGTTACTGGAGGAAAAGATTGTGAGAGAGTGACAGAAGGGGAAAAATGGTTCAAAAAGAATTGTACTGATTGTACCTGATTCATGTAACTTTAACCCTTCTGTATATCAACTACTCAAAAAAAAGAATAGATTTTTAGATCCAGCTACCAATTATTAAATGTTGGTGAATATCAGAATCAGTTCGAGTAACTTAATAACAAGCAGGTCCCTGAGCTCTGACCCACAGATTATGATTCATCAGTTTTGGAATTGAAACCAGAATATGGAAGTTTACTATTAATCTGTAGGTGATTTTGATACATGTGTGTCTTAGCCAACACTATGAATAATCCCAGTGTGATTGTCTCCCCTTCCTTGAGATATTTGAATCACTGGTATCCATTTTGGCTTCCCAGGGACATGGGTAAACTCTGTTCACTACAAAAAATAGTCTTAAGTTGTTTTTTGGTGGCAATGGAGTTTGAACTTAGAACATTATACTTTCTAGGCAGGTGTTCTACCATTTGTGCCATGTCCTTCTTTGCTTTCATTAGTTTGCATATAGGGTCTTGCTTCTCAGCTGGATGCTCTTGTTTTATACCTCCTACATGGCTGGGATGATAAGCATGTACTACCATATCCAGCTTTTTCATTGAGATGAAGTCTTATCAACTTTTTTCCAGACTAACCTTGAACACTTGTTTACCTCAATGCTTGAAAACAGTAGCTTTTATAATATTTTAGAACAAGAATAACTGAACAGATTCTAGTCCTGACATCTTCCAAAACTTACCAAATGCTTCAATGACCAAGCCCATTGATCTACATAAGCCTTGAGTTTCCCATCTATAAAAGAGGAGAGGGAGTTACCTAAATGAGTTCTGAAATCTCACCTCCTAATTCCAAGATTTTATACAAATTAGTACAGTAATTATATTACACAGACACGTTCATGTACCATATTCCTCTCACCCAATATTGGTCCTTCTATTGTTCAGAAATATGGCTAAATTAATATGGAAGTGAAAGTATAAGTAGCTGCCTGGCTTTTATCTGAAGAAAATAGAATGCTCTTGCAGTGAAGAACTATAAGAGTGGCTTCTTAAGATTACTTATTAAAAAGAGGACTTCATTGCAGCTTTCCAATCTCAGTGGTTTCCCTAATATTTACATTCTTAAGGAGGAGCAACACTGGAAAGAAAATTCAAATTGTTCATCTCAGATAATATAACATTTGTGGCTTGTAAATATCTGTTTGGGGACAGATAATATGCTCATGGATGTATCTAGTATTTTTTTATTGACAGAGACAAGAATAGTCATTAAAGTTGGTAATGAAAATAAATGCTAAGGAACAGAAATATAAAGCTAATTATAATTCCAAAAATGAAAACTATACCTCTTCTAAAATTAGAAAAAGTGAAATCAAGTCTCTCTCTCTCTGTGTCTGTCTCTGTCTCTGTCTCTCTCTCTCACACACATACACACACACACACGCATGCATGAACACACACACACAGAGTCTATGACGATAGATCAGTTTTAGGATTTAAATTGGGATTTCCCATACGTTGTTGTATATTAGAAACACTGGGGAGGTTTTTAAATTCCAACACTTCACATGGACTATATACCAATTAAATCAGAATGTGTTTGAGTGGGATCCAGGCATTAAAAAATTCCCTAGACGATTACAATTTGCAACAAAACTTGGAAACTACTTGTTTAACTTACTTATATAGAAATTATCGTCTTTCCCTGAAGTCTCTATTAAAGCATAAGTAGCAAGGAAGCCTTTGAGGACCTGATGTTATTTATTAAATTAACACCTAGAGTAGGATTCAGTAGGCTTTTGATTCTTCCTTGAAATCATCAACTTTATTTTTACTTGAAAAACATCTCCTTATTATTTTAGCTTCAAATAAAAAGAATTGAAAGTCTCAAAAAAGAAGGAATAGAATTACTTCAGAATTTCCTTATTGAAGCAGCTTAGGGAGGGTGACTTTGTCATAGCTTGTTGTGGCTGTATTTGTAAGGAACACACAATGTCTACATTTTCTGTTTGTTTAGGAGGATTCATGGAGATTGTGAGGGAATATGAAAGCCATCAATTGTTACTACGATCATAGAGGAAAGAATATACTTTTCTTTTGTGTAAAGGTAATTTTTAGAAAAATATTGAAGAAAGCAAGGCAGAATTTTTAGCAATATCTGCGATCCATCATTTTAAACATTTTATCTTTTTTTTTTTGTCGGTTGTGGGGCTTGAACTCTGGGCCTGGGCGCTGTCCCTCAGTTCTTCAGCTCAAGGCTAGCACTCTACCCCTTGATCCACAGTGACACTCCAGTTTTCAGAGTGGTTTATTGGAGATAAGAGTCTCATGGATTTTTCTGCCCAGGCTGGCTTTGAACCATGATCCTCAGATCTCAGCCTCCTGAGTAGCTAGGATTACAGGCATGAGCCACTGATGCTGGAACATGTTATCATTTTTGTGATAACATTTGAAACTTACTCTCTTACTGACTGAAGTGTTCAATACCCATTTGGTACATCCAGTCACTATGCTGTTCAAGGAATCTAAAAATCAAACTATTTATCCTACATATCATTTCCCTATTCCCCTTCTCCCTCAGCCTCAGTGCATAAAAATCTTCTCTATGATTTTTTTCTTTCTTTTTTTTATTGTGAACATACTGTACAGAGGGGTTACAATTACATGGGTAAGATAATGAGTACATTTCTTATCAAGCATTGCAGCCTCCTCCTTTGTTTACCCTTCACATCCCTTTCCAGCCTCCCCCCGCCAGCCCACACATCTCTGATTTTTTTTGTCAGTTGTGGGGCCTGAACTCTGGGCCTGGCACTGTTCCTCAGCTATTCAGCTCAAGGCTAGTGCTCTACCATTGAGCTCCAGTGCCACTTGCAGCTTTTTCTACTTATGTGGTGCTAAGGAATCAAATCCAGGACCTCATGCATGCAAAGCAAGCATTCTACCACTGAGCCAACTTCCCAGCCCGTCTTCTCTCTAACTTTGAGTTCAATTTTTTTTATGCTCCAGAGGCAGAAAATGCAGATTTGTCTTTCTGTGTCTGGCTTATATCACTTAGCATTATCTTCTCCAGTTCCATCCATGTTGTAGGTAAAAGATGTTTTTCCATTTAAAGACTGAATAGTATTCTATTATGTATTTTATCTCTGTTTATCACTTGATGACACTTAGGTTAATTCCTTACTTGTCTATTGCGAATATTGCTGCAGTGAACACAGGAGTGCAGATGTTTCTTCCACATACTGATTTAGTTTTCTCTGGATATGTACCCCAAAGTAGGATTCTTGGATAGTATAGACTGTTAAGTACACTTAGTAGCAGTACTATTAAAGTCCAATGTTATTTATTTATTGTCTTGTATGTGATCTTCTAATTATTAAGTCATTAAAAGTGGTATTATTGAAGTCTTCCTATTTTGGAGTTATAATCTATCCTTTCTTTCAGGTCTTTTAGTATTTGTTTTATTTTATTGTTATGTAATATCTTTCTTTGCATCTTTTTGACTTAAAATCTATGTTTTGTTTGATAGACACATCACTACCCCTGCTTGGTTGATTTCTACTTGTGTAGACTATCCTTTTTTTTTTTGTTGGTAGTGGGTCCTGAACTCTGCGCCTGGGTGCTGTCCCTCAGTTCTTCAGCTCAAGGCCCTACCACTTGAGCCATGGAGCCACTTCTGGATTTTTTCTGCTCATGTGGTGCTGAGGAATCAAACCCAGGGACTCATGCATGGGAGACAAGCACTCTACCACTGAGCCAACTTCCCAGCCCTAGACTATCCTTTTCTACTTCATTTTTATGTGTGTTAAAATAAGGCAAGTCTTTCTAGGCAGCATATGGTTGCATGTTGCTTTTTTTGCACATTCATTCTTCATTATCTTTTTATTGGAGAATGAATTCATTTTCATTCAAGGTAATCATAGATAGGTAGAGATAATACTGCAATGTTGTTTGTTTTCTGGGAGTGTTTTTTGAGGGGGAAGTGGTTTTTTTTGGTGGCATTATTTTAAATTGTGAAAATACTGTACAGAGGGGTTACAATTACATGGGCAAGATAATGAGTACATTTCTTATCAAGCATTGTTTCCTCCTCCTTTGTTTTCCCTTCCCATCCCTTCCCATACCCCACCCCCATCCCCCATCAGATCCTCCCCCCGCCCACCAAAGTTGTAAAGTTTTTCGACATAAGGACTTGTACATCTCATTGTTGCAATGGGTCCACCTGTATCCCTATTTAAACGATTTGTTTTTTCCCTTCCCCTCCACCAATTATACCAACATCAAATACAATGAAAGCAGGGGTTATACCGTGGGGGAGGGACATACAAAGCAACAAAGAAATCATCTTATAAATATGTTAGAAACAATTGCATGAAAGAAAACACATTTGAATACTTATCCTGGGGTTCATTTCCCTAGCATCAACTTATCTGACCTTTTCTACTTGACTCAGACATATACTGGTTATTGCAAATAAGGGAAACCATGGGACCTATGTTTCTCTGGGAGTGTTTTTATAGATTTTTTTGGCCTTCTTTATGGTGCAATGATATGTTTTGAATCTTTAAAGTATTTGTTGTCTCTTATAGATGTTTTGTTTTTGGTTACCATTGGACTAACATAGGGCAACTGGCATGCATAGTCTGCTTCATTTTGATAATAGCACCTTTAAGAGGTTGACGGAAATTAGGTCTCTGAGTATGTACACTTAAAGGGATATTAGGACCCTGGCCTCTTCCTATCACTCTCTTTGCTTTCTGGCTGTCAAGACATAAACAGCTTCTCCACAGTGTGTTGCTACCATGAAATATTGTGCCAATACAGTCCCAAAGGCAGCATTACCAAGTGACCATGAGCTGAATCTTTCCTCATTTTATGTTGATTATTTCAGACATTTTAAAATAATAACAATAGAAAGCTAACATATCAAAACATAATAAAAGTATAAAATTAAAGTAGAAAACTTCTGAGAGCAACGAGATAAGAGATGTGTTACATAAAAAGAATTCCCAAGTAGGTGACAGTGAACGTATTGACAGAAATCACACAAACCAAAAGAAATAAACTCCCATCAAGAACACTCTATAAAACTGTCTTTCAGAAATGAAGGGTAAACAAGAACTTTCCCAGATAAAATGTAAAGGAGTTTATAATCACTAGTGCCACCTACAGACACTGATCAAGAAATTCCAGTTAATTAATTAATTAATTAAAGGAAATCATAAGTCAATTACAGAAATTGAAGAGATTCAAAGAATTACAGAAATTGCTTGAGTTGAAATAAAATATTGCTAGTTAGTAATGAAAAATTTATTGGCTCGACAGTATAGGTAAAATTGAGTAATTTTCATGATATTCTAGGACATATTTACAGTCTTTAAAGCACTTTTATTCCTAGTATAAGGATTAAAGGTAGGGGAGTAAGGATGAAAAGGTTGAGAGGGATGACATTGATCAAGATATATTTTATTAAAGGCTGGAGCTTTGGCTCAGTTGGTAGAGTGCTAGCCAATGAACAAAAAAATAGTGTCAGATAAAAACATCTTGGACCTAAAAAAAGATATAATGAATTCACAAACTGCTTTGTTAAATGGCACCTTCTTTGTACAACTACTTAAAGATAATAAAAAATTAAGTGAGAAAAACTTAAATATAAAATAAATTGTCAAAGGAGTACATGTTACAAAATGATGTAAATTCACACATTAAAATCAAGTGAGAGGACATTAAAAGTGTACAGTGGCTACATGTGATCAAATTTTTTCCATTATCAAATTGAAACAGACTATTATGTGTAAGATGCCCTATATTAGTCCCATGGTAACCCAAAACAAAACATCCATAAGAGACAACAGAAATGTTAAAGATATTTCATTTTTTTCTGTTCTTGATATCCTCCTCTGTGGTATAATGGTACATTTTGAGTCTTTGTCTATGGATAACTGCTATCTAATTCTTCAATACAGAAGAAGTTAAGTCTAATTACTTCTATTCCACTGAATTCTAATGTTACTCTTTAGCTTATTAATTATTAGTTTTAAATATACTGTGATTAAAGTAAATACCCTAGCCAGGGTGGCTTCTGAACAATAGAAATGAATTTTTCATACATCTGGAGGCTAGGAAGTCTATGTACAAAGCACTGGCATGTTTTGTGTAGGCTCTCAATTTGTGGTGGTAGACATGACACCAATTGGTGGCTGCTGAGCTGGCGTCTGTGGATGGGAGCCCGTTGGCAATGAGGAATTGGAGGGGAGGGGTGAGGATTTGGAACAGCCAACTGCTGAAGGGACAACTGCCTCTAGTGATGCCCTATCAGAAGACCAGGAGCCCAATCTCAGGATCAGCCAACAAACCTTGCCTTAGAAGATAAAAGGGGGGTATTCTATATAGTGATGGAGGGAGTAGGGAAGGGTAAAGAAGGGTCAATAAATGACTGCATGCCTATTTAGTGAGTACTAAATTATAGGAAAATTTGCTGAAAAGTGGAAATGCATATGCCTTACATCCAATGAATGATCAAGGTCCTCAGAATCACCTGCCATTTGTTTGAGGCCATAGTGGCCAGTGTCACCCTTTCGCTATTACACACATCCTAACCTTTTGCTTTTTTTTTTTTTTTTTACTATCCTCAAAAAGTATAGTAGTCCAATGTAGAGGTAACCCTGAAGTATATGTATAGTGAGTAATTCACCAATTTCCACATAGTAATGACTCATGTAAGTAGGGATAGTTATAAAAATGTGCATCTCAAATCTCAGCAGTAGTAAAAATGTCACACGAAAAGAGTAAGAATTTGAGTGATTTAACAGGTTTAAAGTTACTTAGGAGGGAATAGGCAGAGTTGAAATGGATGTAGACAGAACTCTGTTGAAGAAGTGGTAAATGAAGTAAAAGTTGTTAAATGAATTCCTACTAAGTTTACTTCATGCCTTCAAAGAATGTAAAAAGCAAAAGGTCAGGATTCTTGGGATGTTTCTGATCAACATATGAAGATAAAAAACTTCAACTAACTCTGAGAATTATAGAGAAATGAACTTGTATATTATATTCATTTGTGCATTATATTTAAGGAAGATAATACCATTAAAGTTTATCAATGAACAGGGATTTTCTTTTCTCTTTAATCAACTCACCAAATTTCAATTTATTTTCCCTTCCTTCCCCCTCCTCCCCGTCTCCACCTTGAGACCAGAGCATAGTATTGTCATAAATCACTAGTTTAAACCCGGAAGACATTGCTCAAAAACTCAAATGCAAAATCCACTCTAAAGACAGCAAAATGGAAGCAAAACTAATTCAAAATCTAGACTTGATCCTAACATGTAGCTTCTAATGAAACAAAACAAATCAAAACCACTTTTTAATTTCACAGGAATAAAAAGTGAGGCCACAAAATACTAAACATATTCCTATCTTGGATAAATTGAGTGTGTAGTACCATTTCTTTACCAATTCTAGTTTTATTTTGGTTATGGTTTCTTCTTTATAGATATGATTGTTGAAATACCAATCAGAATTGCCCTCATTTTCTAATATTTTTTAGTCTGAAGTAAGAACTTTTTTCTTTCAAAATGTCCATAAATTATTCAACATTATTCAACATTTCACTGAGGTGTCTCATGGTTCTATGGACTATTTGTTCACCCATAATCCTATGAGTAATAAACCCAACTTGTTCAACTATAGATATACTCCTGGTGGTCTTCCAGTGTAAGACACTTACATTATAAAACATATGTCCAGTTCCCGGAAGATGGCGGAGGAGAAGCTGGAGTCTAAACAAGCTCTCGCATAGAAAGCAGTTTTAGAGTTCCAGTGAACAGTCCTAAGCCAGAGAATCACACCAAGTGTGCCATCACAGGACAGAGAGTTAGGCCAGAGAGGGAAAATCCAGGCAAGGATACACATCTGAGCTCTTGCCAGCAGCTGCTGCGGCTGCAGCAGCGGTGGTGGCGGCGGCGATCGCAGACATCATACCTGAGCCACAGAGAGTCCGGGATGAAGGAGCCAGATGCAGCGGGCAAGCAGATTCTACTCAACACCAGCAAGAACCAACAAGGAGCGGACATCTTCATCCTGCAGTTTGCAGACCAGAGATGACCCAGGAACCAAGACTCGGCGTGAGTAGAAGCCTGACGTCCTCACTCCTTCTCAGGGAGCAGAGGAGGGAAGGCCACCCCTCCCCCCCAGTACCTGAGATCTCCATCTTGGATACTGACAAAGCTCGGTGGAGCTGCTAGCTCCAACTCAAGCCTTGGAATAAAATGAGTCATTTAGCAGGTCACAAGAACTTAATGGCTGTGTGACTTGCCAGACTCAGCTCTACCCAGGGAAAAGTCACCCAGCTCGGGAACCAGCCCTAGGAGTGCTTTCTTCACTGGGTAATCAGAACCAGAGGCTGCCCCTGCCTCTAGCAGCCTCGACAATCAATTGAAATTCAGTAAACAGAAACCCTGAGAATGGCTCCAGGCTGGGCTCTGTGAGTTTTTCACAAACTAGCCCCAGGGAAATGCTCTTGTTTGTTGAAAGGCCTCAACTCTACCCAGAACCTAGCCTCATCACTGCATCCCCCTCTTTTGTGATACTCAAAGCATTTCTGCCTCCCATTGAACTAGCCTGGGAGGAGGATCACAAAATCCTGGGTAAAGCAGAGCATTTTTCTGCCTGTTCGAACAAACTGACTTAAGAAACCAACCAAGCCACAGGACCACAAGCAGACCAGAGACTCCAACAAGAGGCTGGTTATGGACACAAGGGAGATACAGGATTTTTCCCACCCCTCCCCCCAAAAAATCAAAGAACTTTTTTTTTCTTTCTTCTTTTTTTTTGATACCTTATATAAAATTTTTTTCTTTTCTAAAACTTTTTTTAATCTTTAATTTTTGCCTCTTTTTGAAAAAAAATTGTTTTCCAGTAACTTCTTTTTCCGCTTATAATTTTTATTTTCGGGATACATGAGTGTGCGTTTTCCTTTTTTTTTGTTTTCTTCTCTTTTATTCTTTTTTAATTATCTTTTTGTTTTTTGTTTACCTCTACTGAACTTCTGATCTTTTTTTCTTCCTTTCTTATCCTTTTCACCTATTCCTCTTTTGTTCTTCTTTATGTGACTTAATTCTCCTGCACATCCTCAGATAAACCTGCAGTTGACTATTAGACCCTATCCCCCATTGTGTACACACTTAATCCACAAATTTATTACTCAATTCAAAACCTCTGAGACTTAAATTCCTTAATAGCAATACTACCTCTTTATACCTATATAATATTTTAAGTATTTTTATTTTTAAGTTTTTCACATCTCCTTTATATCCCTCCCCTTCTCTCAATATATTCACGTTTTTCTCTAAATAGATTGTTTTTGAATCTATAAAATATTATTAATTTTGACTTTTCTATTTTTTCGGGTCTCTTTTCTTTTCCCTTTCCCTTTCTTCTTTTTTTCTCTCTCTCTACTTTCATCCTACCCAATCTATTTCCTGCTTTGAGATTAGGACTTAGTTAACTCTCCCTGTGCCTCCCCACATCAATCTATTCCTATTTTTTACCCACATCTTTCCCTAACCCTAATAATTTCTGGTTTTTCAAATTCTTCTTTGTGGTTCATAGCCCATTAACATATAGTTGTTTGATGTTGAATAGATGTATCTGTTGAACTAGATTGTATCTGTAGACTATTGACGGTGCAAATTCAGACTTTCATTGATGCTTGCCTTAAGATAGTGTTCTAGCACAAAACTGGTGCTATTTTCATCTCAAATGGGCAGAGTAACCCGGAAAAACACAAGAAAAATGGCAAATCTGGGTATCTCAATTCCCAATCTTGATAATCAGGGGACAGAACAGATAATGAATAATCCAGAGGAGAGTTCCCAAATAGCTCTACAAACACTGCTGGCAAACATGATAAATGAAAAGATTGAAAACATACAAAGGACTCTGTATGAGCGTGATAGGGAGAAAGAAGAGGCAATCCAAAAGTTTATACCGGAATATCATAAGCCTGAGGAAGCTACTCAAAAACTGATCCAGGATTTGCATGAACAGCTTGAGAATACTCAAAGAGAAAGGCAGGAATGGCGTGAGCAGGCTGAGAACACTCAAAGAGAACTGCAGGAATCCCACGAACGGGAGGAAGCTAATCAAAGAGTAATACAGGAAGTGAGAGAACAGGATGAAAATACACAAAGATCACTAAAGGAATTCATGGAATCCATAAACAGAGACCTGAAAGAACTCAGGGATTCCACAAAGGGAATGCTGAGTGGAAATCAACAGAAGGAATGGGAGTCCAAGGAAACCATAACCAATCAACTAAGTGATTTGAGAATAAACACTGAACACCAAATTAAGGAAGTAAAGAAGTTCATACAAGATCTAAAACAAAGCTTCAACAAAGAATTTGAAGCCATCAAAGATGACCAATTAGAAGGAAAAGAGATAAAAAACAAAGTAGAAAGTCTTGACAGCAGGTTAGACCATGCAGAAGAATGAATCTCAGGGATTGAAGACAGCCTAGACATTATAGAGAAAGAACATACAACCATCCAAGACAAGTCCAAGAAATATGATATATCTATCCAACACCTGGAAGACACCATCAGAAGGCCTAATCTGATGATAATGGGTGTAGAGGAGCACCTAGAGACAGAAGTTAATGGTCTAGGAAATTTGTTTAACAGGATCCTAGCAGAGAATGTCCCAAACATGCAAAAAGATAGGTCTATTCAGATACAAGAAGCTTTTGGAACCCCAAATAGACAAGACCAGAATAGGACATCCCATCGTCACATTATAATCCATACAGGATCAACACAGACCAAGGAAAGGATCCTTAAAGCTGTCAAGGAGAAAAG
>NW_012267254.1:13708940-13709323 GCF_000151885.1 Dipodomys ordii | reverse complement strand
CTCTTTGCAGATGACATGATCTTGTGTTTAAAGAATCCCATAGAGTCCACTCCCAAATTACTCAATCTGATTCAAAACTTTGACAAAGTAGCAGGGTATAAAATTAACCTCCCAAAATCAATGGCTTTTCTGTATGCCAACAATGAGAAAAGTGTGGCTGTAATTAGGAAAGCCTGAAATTAGGAATAGCTCCACAAAAAAATTAAATACCTAAGAATTAACTTAACCAAAGAAGTGAAAGACCTCTATGATGAAAACTCTAAAATCTTGAAAAAGAAAATCAAAACAGAGCTTAGAAAATGGCAAAACCTCCCTTGCTCCTGGATTGGAAAGATTAACATCGTGAAAATCGCAATACTTCCCAAGGCTATCTACAAATTCAA
>NW_012267254.1:13685677-13707447 GCF_000151885.1 Dipodomys ordii | reverse complement strand
GGAAAAGGTCAGATAATGTGATGTTAGGAAAATGAACACTTAGATATGTATTTTAATGTTTTTTTCTTTTATGCATTTGTTTCTAATGCATTGATAAGATTATCTCTTTGTTGTTTTGTATGTCCCTCCCCCACAGGATAACCCCTGCTTTCACTATATTTCATGTCAGTATAACTTGTGGAGAAGATGGGGAAACACAATTCGTTTAAGGACACAGGTGGACCTGTTGCAACAATGAGAAGTACAAGTTGTCATGTCGTAAAGGAACTTTAGATGTTGGTGGGGGGGCAGGGGGGGAGGATTGAGTGAGGGGGGTGGGGGGGAGTTTGGGAAGGGATGTGAAGTGTAAACAAAGGAGGAGGCTGCAGTGCTTGATAAGAAATGTACACATTATCCTGCCCATGTAATTGTAACCCCTCTGTACAATATGTTCACAAAAAATTAAATTAAATTAAAAAAAAGAACATTAAATCTGTAGTTAGGTGTTTATCCTAAAATTCCAACTCCAATATTGATACTGTGCCTTAAGCAAGTCACTTCAAATTTCAGAGGATGTTTCTTCAGTTTCATAAAATGAAAATAGTATCTACTTCATGGAATTATTACAAGGACTAAATGAAATGTAAAATATGACTGTTATGAAAGTAAACCCTAATGAATGCTTGCCAAATAAGCATCACAAATACAAAAACAGTCACACATGATGTATCTTTGCCCCTGTACTTAGATTGGAGGGTGGAACTGACCTAATCAATGGTATCTTTTTAATGTTTATCTCATTGCACAAAATGGAGCCTCAGAAAAACAGAAAATCATCCTATTTATTCACAAATGGAAGTGTGCCATCTCTTTCCCTTAGGAGAGACTCTAGCATGGGACATTGAATCTCTCATTCATTCAGTTAGCAAAGCCAGAGAGAAAAGCAAAAGAGGTTTGAAAGAAATGTAACTCTAGTCATAAATATATAATATGATTGAATACATACAAGCTGCTGCAGTTTCCCTAATCTCACATCACAGTTCCCTCTCTGCATCAGTGAAGAGGTTTGCTGTGCATCAAGGTGACATATTGCCAGGAATATCATTACATCAAGGATGTGTCTTACCTACCAACTAATTGAAAAGATACAAAAAAGGGATACTGCTGCCTGTAGGTAATAACAAGTTAGTTTGACTTAGGTTTAAACAATAAATTATTACACTACAATCAGTTTTCTTTTTTTTATTGTGAAAATACTGTACAGAGGGGTTACAATTAGATGAGCAAGGTAATGAGTACATTTTTTGAAATCAAGTATTGTTGCTTCCTTTGTTTCCCCTTCCCATCCCTTCCTATCTCCTCTCCGCCCCCCCCTTCACACCCTCCCTGCCCCGCGCCAAAGTTGTCAAGTTTGTTTTTTGACGTAACATCTTGTATACTACAATTTGTTTTCTTGAACCTATTTTTTTCTAATTATTTATTGTGATTAAGTGATGACATAATTTCCCAAATTTCACAGTATTGTAGCATAGTGATGCTTAGTTAAAGTCACAAACACATTCTAACTTTCATGGGGCAAATTGTCTATCGTGGTCTATAACATTTATGAGTTCTATGAGCTTTGCAATACAGTTATTTCTTCCACATTGGGTGATATGTACATTTCTTTTGTTTTGCATAGCATCAGCTGTTCCTTCTTTCCCACTTGTTCCCTCCCTCCCATCGCTGCCATTGAGTTGCTTAGTTCATTTTGATCAGTGTCCAGTGCAGCTGATGGGTCCCACTGTTGTATGTTTTTCCCTGATTCACTCTAGTTTTGTCCTCCTGGTTTCCCTCCGGTGTGCGCATGTATACCTTATATGTGATCAGCAGTATGGGGTTATTTAGTAGTGATTCGACCAGATGAGTGGAAGTCCTTTGTTTCTTAAATCTTGTTAGTTTTGTCGTATCACCTTACAATTTGGACTTAACATCCACTTATCAGGGAGACCATGTGCCGTTTGTCTCTTTGTTCTTGGCTTACCTCACTCAGCATGATTTCTTCTAGCTCCATTCATTTCCCTGCAAATGCCATTATTTTGTCCTTTGTAATGGCTGCATAATATTCCATTATGTATAGATACCACAATTTTTGGATCCATTCATGTGTAGTGGGACATCTGGGTTGTTTCCATATCCTAGCTATTGTGAACAGTGCTGCAATAAACATGGAGGTGCATGTATCCTGTTGTTCAGGATATATGCCCAGAAGTGGTATGTCTGGGTCATAAGGGAGGTCAATATTTAACTTTCTGAGGACCCTCCAGACTGCTTTCCAAAGTGGTTGTATAAGTGTACATTCCCACCAGCAGTGTAATAGGGTTCCTCTTTCTCCGCATCCCCTCCAGCATTTGTGGTTGGCTGACTTTAGGATGTGGGCCATTTTGACTGGGGTAAGGTGGTATCTCAGGGTTGTCTTTATTTGCATTTCCTTCGCAACCAGGGATGTGTTTCTTTGCCATTTTTATCTCTTCTTCTGTGAAGTCTCTATTTCCCTTGCCCATTTACTAATTGGTTTGTTAGGTTTGGGAGGGATTAGTTTCTTGAGTTCCCTGTATATACTGGATATTAACCCCTTGTCTGATATATTGCTGGTAAATATTTTTCCCAGTTAGTTGGTTGTCTTTCTAGCTTGGTTGCTATTTCTTAATCTGTGCAGAAACTTTTTATATTAAAGTAGTCCCATTTGTGCAGTCTCTCTCCAATTTGTTGTGACCCTGGGACTCTGTTCAGGAAGTTCCTGCCTGTGCCTATAAGTTCAAGTGTCTCTCCTACTCTGTCCTGTGGTAGTTTCAGAGATTCAGGTTTGATGTTAAGGTCTTTAATTCATTTTGAGTTGATGCTGGTGCATGGTGATAGGCTGGGGTCCACTTTAATTTTCTGCATGTGGCCTCCCAGTTTTCCCAGCACCAGTAGTTGAAGAGGCTGTGTTTCTTCCACTGTAAGTCTTTGGCTCCTTTTTCAAATATCAGCTGACTAGCATGTGGTTTTATTTCTGGATCTTCTATTCTATTCCATTGGCCTTCAGGTCTGTTTTTGTGCCAGTACCATGCTGTCTTTGTTATTATGGCTCTATAGTAGAGTTTGAAGTCCAGCATCGAGATCCTTCCCTTGTTGTCTTTTTTGCCCAGAACTGTTTTGGCTATTCTAGGTCTTTTGTTGTTCCATATGAATTTTTGTTTTCTGTATTTCAGAAATGTACATCATTGGGATTTTTATAGAAATTGCATTGAATTTGTATATTAATTTTGGCAGTATTGCCATTTTTACTATAAGTCTGCCTACCCAAGAGCATGGAAGGTCTTTCCATTTCCTGGTGTCTTCTTTAATTTCTTTAAGTTTTTATTATTTCATTAAATAGTTCTTTTACATCTTTGTTTAGGTTAATTCCTAAATATTTTATTTTTTGGGGGGAGGGTTTATTGTGAATGGGGTTGCTTCCTTTATTTCCCTCTCTGCTTGTACATTGTCAGTGTACAGGAAGGCAACTGATTTTGGTGGGTTGATTTTGTATCCTGCTACTTTGCCTAATTAGCTTAAAAGTTCTAAGAGCTTGAAGGTGAAGTTCTTTGGATCATGGAGGTGTAGTATCCTGTCATCTGCCCAGAGAGATGATTTAACTTCTTCCTTCCCTATGCAGATCTCTTTAATGTCTTTTTCTTGCCTTATTTCCCTGGTTAAGGATTCAAGGACTCTATTGAAGAGGAGTGGAGACAGTGGGCATCCTGATTTTAGGAGAATTGGTTGTAGTTTTTCCCCATTAAGTATAATATTTGCTATTGGTCTGTTGTATATGGCTTTTATTGTTTTAAGGAATGTTCCTTCTATTCCTATTTTCTCCAGAGCTTTTAACATGAATGAATGTTGTATCTTATCAAAAGCCTTTTCTGCATCAGTGGAGATAATCATGTGGTTCCTGACCTTGTATCTGTTGGTATGTTGGATTACATTTATTGACTTACGTATGTTAAACCATCCCTGTGTCTCTGGGATGAAGCCTACCTGGTTATAATGTATGATTTTTTAAAATGTGTTTCTGGATTCTGTTACCTAGAATTTTGTTAAGGATCTTTGCATCTGTGTTTTCATCAAGGAGATTGGTCTGTAGTTATCTTTTTTTTTTTTGTTGGGTTTTTGTCTGGTTTGGGGATGAGTGTGATATTGGCATCGTAGAATGAGTTTGGGATAGCTCCCTCCTTTTCTACTTCTCTGAAGAGCTTGAGGAGTATGGGTATTAGTTCTTCTTTAAAGGTCTTACAGAATTCCATTGTGAATCCATCTGGTCCTGGCCTTTTCTTTGTTGGAAGACTTCTGATCGCTTCCTGTATCTCGTTGTAAGATATTGGCTTATTTAATTGATTTACTTCTTCTTTGCTCAGTTTGGGCAACTTGTATTTCTCTAAAAATGAATCCATTTCTGCTAGGTTTTCTTTCTTTTTTCTTTTTTTTTGGGTCCGGTCATGGGGCCTGAACTCTGGGTCTGGGCTCTATCCCTCAGCTCTTCAGCTCAAGGCTAGCACTCTACCACTTGAGCCACAGCACCACTTCCGTCTTTTTTTCTTTTTGCTTATGTGGTGCTGAGGAATCGAACCCAGGGCCTCTGGCATGCAAGGCATGCGCTCTACCACTGAGCCTCCTTCCCAGCCCCTAGGTTTTCTTTCTTTAGAGAGTATAATTTTTGAAAATAGTTCTTTATAATTGTTTGGATATCTTGGGTATTGTAATTTTTTCTGTGGCATCCTGATCTTGTTAATTTGGGTTTCCTCTCTTCTTTTCTTACTTAATATTGCCAAAGGTCTATCAATTTTATTTAGTTTTTCAAAGAACCAGCTTTTTATTCTATTAATTTTATTTATAATTTTCCTATTCTCTATCTCATTAATTTCTGCTCTTAATATGATTATCTGGTTCTGTCTAGTAACTTTAGGTTCCATTTTTTCATGTTTTTCTAGCTGCTTTCATTGCAACATGAAATTATTTACTTGGTCTGTCTCTATTTTTTGATATGGGCACTGAGGGCAATAAATTTGCCCCCCAGGACTGCTTTTGCTGTGTCCCACAAGTTTCTTTGTGATGTGTCTTCATTTTCATTGAATTGTAGGAAATTTTTAATTCTTCTCTAATTTCTTCTGTTACCCAGGTGTTGCTCAGAAGTGTGCTGTTCATGTTCCATGTATCTGAGTAATTTCTGTGATATTCTTTGTTTTTGAGAACTAGCTTGATTCCACTGTGGTCGGATAGGATACAGGGGATTATGTCAATCCCCTTGTATTTGCTTAAGTTCCTTGCATGAACTATGATATGGCCTATTTTGGAGAAAGTTCCATGAGCTGCTGGGAAGAAAACGTACTGTGTTGTTTTAGGGTGAAATACTCAGTAGATGTCAGTTAGTTCTGCTTGAGGTATGGCCTCACTTAATTCGGTAGCTTCTTTGCCAATCCTCTGGTTGGTAGACTTCTCCTTTGGTGAGAGTGGGGTATTAAAGTCTCCTAGTATTATCGTATTTGGATCTATTTTATTCTGCAAGTTTGAGAGTATTTGCTTAACATATTTGGGTGCTCCAATGTTTGGGGAGTATAAGTTGATAATGATAATATCCTCCTCTTGGATTGTTCCCTGTATTAAGATGTAGTGTCCTTCCTTGTCATTTTGTATTGATTTTAATGAAAAGTTTATTTTGTCAGATATCAGGATAGCTACACCTGCTTTCTTACTGGGGGCATTTGATTGGTAGATCCTTTTCCAACCCTTCACTCAGAGTTTTTTTGTATGTTTGGCTGAGAGGTGGGTCTCCTGAAGGCAACAGACCGATGGGTCATGTTTTCTGATCCAGTCCTCAGTTCTTTTTCTTTTAATTGGTGAATTAAGTCCGTTAATATTTAAGGTTATTATAGAGAGATTCATTGTGGTCCCTGTTATTCTGTTTTCCTAAGTTTTTCTTCTTTCTTTTCCTCCTGCACATACTAAGTTAGACTTCTTTTAATACCTGTCTGGTTTGGGTCCCCGTTCCTGGTTGCTTTCTTCAGGTTGTGTTCTCCCTCTTAATATTCTTTGTAATGCTGGATTATTGTTTATGAATTAATTTAGTTTTTCTTTTTTTTCTTTTTGCTTATGTGGTGCTGGGGAATCGAACCCAGGGCCCCATGCATGCAAGGCAAGTGCTCTACCACTGAGCCACCTTCCCAGCCCCTAGTTTTTCTTTACTATTAAAAATTTTCATTTCTCCATTGAATGTGAATGCTAGCTTTGCTGGGTATATCAGTGTGGGCTGGCAGTTATTGGTTCTCAGGACTTGGATGGTACTTTCCCAGGCCTTTCTTGCATTCAGTGTCTGTGTGGAGAGATCCCATTGTAGTATAGCTCCTTTTTCGTTTTTGCTGCATGCAAGATTGTTTCCTTATTATTCATATCTTTCATTTTTGCTATAATGTGCCTAGAAGTATTTATCCTGGGATCCTGCTTGTCAGGTGTTCTATATGCTTCTGTTATGTAGGTAAGATGTTCTTTTTTAAGATGGTGGAAATTTTAATTGATAATCTTGTTGAATAGGTATTTCATTCCCTTGCTTTGATATTCCTTGCCTTTGTCCACTCCAATTATACGAAGGTCAAATTTCTTGGCACTATCTGCTTCCTCTTGGATTTCCCTTTGGTATAATTTAAGTGATTTTTCCATATCTGTGACTTTTTGGTCCAGTTGGTGTATTCTGTCTTCTGTATCTGACACTCAAATTCCATTTCATTTACTCTGTTAACTATGGCTTCCATTGTGGTTTGCATGGAGGAAATGGACTCATTTATGGATTCAATGTTGGTTCCCAAAGTACTAATCTCACCTCTTAGTGAGGTGTGTACTGCCTCTATTTTTGTGTGTGCCTCCTGTTTGAGACCTGCATCTCTTTCGATAGTTTGTCCCTGTGTTCTTTAAATTTCTGGTCTATTTCTCGCTTTAATTCTTGAGTCATTGCCTACAGCATCTCTTGGATGTAGCTTTTGTCTTCCATTCCTGCTTTGCTCCAACTGGGGATCTCCCCTGGGTGGCTGCTGGCTTTTGGGGGTAGCTTGCTATCCAGATGTTGATAAACCTTGTAATTTTTCTATGTGATTTTCGCATCAGGGGTTATTGGAGATGAATCTGAAATTTTGTTTTGGTCAATAGGTGTCTGTCTCTGCTTGGCTCTTATTTCTAGGCTGGTGGAAAGAGTCTGTACCTGGTCTTGTTTCTGTTCGGGTCTGATCTCCAGCTGCTGGTCTTACCCACATAGGGCTCTTGTCTCTCTGCTGTAGATCACTGGCAGTTCCCACCTTTAGAAGACTGAGCAGCCTAGACTGCTCCTGTTTACTCCTACAGGTGCTCTTGGCAAGATCAGGTGTGTTGGATGTACTCTCCCAGTTGCTGGAGTCTGCTATGGGCTCTTGATTTTTTTTTCTGGTTGTGGGCCTGAACTCTGGGCCTGGGCGCTGTCCCTCAGCTCTTCAACTCAAAGCTGGGTACCTACCATTTGAGCCACAGTGCCACTTCTGGCCCTTTCTGCTCATGTGTTGCTGAGGAATCAGATCCAGGGCCTCATGCACACAAGGCAAGCACTCTACTGCTGAGCCACCTTACCAGCCTGAGCTCCTGACTGTTATCAGGTGCTGGTAGCCTGAGCTGTCCAATTCCTGGCCTGGGATATATGGGTTGGTTTCTGGTGGGGTTTGGGCTTCTGGTTCTCTTGCCCTGGACACCCAGGTCTTTTGCTGTCATGGGTGTGATTCCCAAGGGGTGCAGTTCCCTATTTTCTCCCTCTGCTGAGGCATATGCTCAGCTTCTGACTTCAATCAGGAGGAGTTAGTTGTGTTGCTCAAGCACTGGATCCCCAGGCCTGGTCCTGGCTCCCAGTCCCCAGCCTGTGGCATGCCAGTTGGACCTGTGCTGCTATGTATCCTGCCTGGGTTACGTAGCCTGGAGTACACAGTTCATTGGCTGTTGTGACCCATGGGTGCTGTTTCTGGCTTGGGTGTTTAAGCTCCCTTCCAGGGTTGCTCTTGATCTAGCCTGGCCGGCTGGATGTGCTCCACGAGCTGGTGGAGCTCTCGAATAGTTCTGAGTTTTAGTGGGTCCTGTAGTCCAAGTGTTGGGGTAGGAGTTTGGGTCAAGGTCTGGGGGTTTCCACCAGCTCTGGTCTCCCTTGAGGAGGGATGCACTGTCCCCTGTGGTTTACTCACCCTGGAGCTAGTTGTTATTTTTGTGTGATGTAGGTTGCTGGTTGCCACTGAAATCAGAGTTCAGTTGAGATGCTTGTGGCTGGGCTCGGCAGTGGTGAGTCTGCGTGTTTCTCCTCTGTCTCTGCCTTTGTTGATGCTGTTTGGGTGAGCATGGAGGGATGGGCCTCCGGCCTCCAACTGAGGAGTGAGGGAGGGGTCTCCGTGCAGGTTCTGAACGCTGGGGTTTGTTTCTGTTTGCGCTCTCTGGATCAGCACCAGTACCTTGCAGGTCTTCTGCTCTGCCGTTCTGTGGGAGACCCGTGTAGTTCTGGGGTTCCTGATGTGGGGCCAAGTGACTTTGGCGGGATGGAGCCCCTCTGCTCAGAAAGTGAGGGGTGGGGGTGGGATCTTTTGCAGACTCCTGGCTCGGAGGTTTCTCTGTCTGTCGCGATCAGCAAGTCCGACACTGGTACCTCAGGTGTCTTCTGCATGGATGATCTGCAGATGACCCCCTGTGTCTCTGGGTACTCTAGCAGCCACCGCCGGGCTGGGCTGGCTGCGCTTGGCACATTGCAGTGCAGCCAGTAAAGGTTGGGGCGGGTCTTCATGCTTCTCTGTTCTGAAATTCTTCTTTTTCTTTTTTGTTTTTTTCCACCTCCTGTTTTTCTCTGGGTGTTCGTCTTTTTGTTGTTGTTGGTCTCTTGGGGGAAATTAAGCATTGGAACTCGAACTCTCTTTTTAGTCGGAGAGAGCTGTGGAGTTTCCCTACTGTCCCGTTCCCATCTTGGTCCCCCTTTGTTGGACCTAGTTTTTACAAGGTTAAAAATAAAAATATTCTTAAAATTAAAATTTAGAATACTTACTTTGCATAGTCTTTTCTGATCCTACTTCTAAAGAAGTATAAGTAAGGGTTATATAGATAGATAATCTGGCTTATTTCTATCCTCTGAAGAATTTTTGATCAGTTAAGGAGAAATGACAAGAAATTTTGTTGTCATTCACTTTGGTAGTATGTTTATCATTCTCTTTTACTGTTCATATCAATAGATATTGACAGGCAGATGCCTGGAGGTGGCTTGGAAAATACAGGACACAATGTAGTATTGTAGTGGTTAGTCTCTCTACAAACTGGTGCTCACAATTTCATTCTTCGTTTCTAGCTTAATTTGTGCAGTGTTTATCATGTGAAAAATGATAGCAACTGATAAAACTAAATTAATGTCTTCTGTGATTATCTTATTCATAATTTATTCTTCCTTTAGAATACAGATATATTCATTCAGGCCCATTAATAGGTGAAACTAGGCTCACTTCCCTAAACACTGTGCTTAGATAACAAGTGCAGTCTGTTTTTGCCAGTGTAGGATAGATGTATCACCTTATGTCTCAGAGCACAGTTCCATTACTGAATTAGTGAGAAGATTTTATAAACACCAAGAGATATCCTCACAAAACTCTTGTAGTGTTAGAGGTACACACTGTAACTTTTCCAGAGGTGACCGTGTTTTGTTCTTAGTTATGCCTACCTGGAATTTCTTTTTTTTAATTTTATTTTATTGTAAAGATGCTGTGCAGGGGGTTACAGTTACATGAGTAAGGTAATGAGTACATTTCTTATTGAGCTTTGTTACTCCCTCCTTTGTTGTTCTCACATTATCCCTTCCTTTCCCCACCTGCCTCACTCCTCTCCCCCAAAATTGTAAAGTCCATTTCCAAAATAGTGTCTTGTGAGTATCATTGTTGCAATGTGTCATCCTGTGTCCTTGTTTCAGCATTTTGTTATTCCCCTTCCTCTCCCCAAATTAGATAATGTATATACAAGATGTAAGGTACCAAAATCAAGTACAGTGACAACCATAGGGGGAAGAACATACAAAGGAAAAAAAATCACATAGTACATTAAAAACAAGATCAAAGAAAGACTTCTTGTGTCCATCTCTTGGGGTTCATTTTACTTGTCATCATCTTATATAGTCATATGTACATAGCTTTTGAGCTTTTCTGCTCATCTAATAAAATTATCCTAGATGTATACTAATTATTGGAAATGAGGGAAACCTACTTCTACCATTTCTACATATGACTTGACTACCTTTCAGTTTTCAGTTCAAGGGCTAGAGATATGGCTCAAGTGGTACAGTGCTTTCCTAGCATCTACCAGAACTTGAGCTCCAGTCCTAATACTGCCAAAACAATTCTCAACTCAGAATTAATAGTTATAAATTGAAATTGTCATTATTAAAAGGCTGATATTGTTTCAATTACTTTTACAGTAGAATTTCAAAATGCATTAGTGCATATTGACTATACAAAAGATTTCATTGTGACAATTTTATGCATGTGTACAACATACTTTGATCATATTCACTCCCCAAATTACCCTCTCTTTTCCACCCTTTCCTCTTCACCTGGTCCCAATCCTCTTTTCTAAAAGTTTCTCTTCTATTTTCAAATGCCTTTTTTCCCACCAGGCTTCCACATATGAGAGAAAACATGAAATACTTATCTTTTCTTAATATGATGGTCTCCAGGTCCATTCATTTTATTGCAATTGACATGATTTAGTTCTTTAAGGCTGAGCAATGCTAAATTGTGTGTATACCTTACATTTTCTTTACCAATTTATCTATTGAATGGCACCTAGGATCTTTTATTTGGAAAGTGAAACCAGGGCCATGTAGTTATTCTTTTTGTGTGTGTGTGTGGGGGGTGGGGAGGGCTTGAACTTGGCCTGGATGTTGCCCCTTAGCTTTGTGCTCAAGGCTGGTGACTGCCACTTGAGCCACATCTATACTTCTAGCTTTTAGATAAGAGTCTCATACACTTTACTGCCTTGGCTGGCTTTGAACCATGGCCTTCAGGTCATAGATCTCTCCACGTTTATATTGAATTTCTCTTTCATATCCTAATTTTTTCTTATTTAGCCATTTGTGTGAATTCTCTTTGAATTCAACCAGCTGTTTATTTGTATCCTCTTTGAATTCATTTAGATGGTTACATGTCTATAATTTCATTGATGATTTTTTTCATTTGCTTTTATGTTCATTGGAATTTCATCTGCTTCAGTATTGTTCAAATCGTTTATTGTGAATGTATTGGCCTTTGGAGGGGGTATTTTGCCTTCATTTTCAATGTGTGTAATACATTGTAATTTATACATCAGAGGTAAAGGTTTGGGTTGGAGGTTTTATTCTTCTGTGTCCTTTCAGTTGGAAATTTTTTATAATGTGTTGATAATGCTGAGAAGTGACTGAGTTGTGGTGTAATTTCTCAACACTAGAATAGGGAGTGTGTCTTGGTAATCAAATATTCAGCCACATTGCTCAAGTCTAGGCTCAGCCCCTTACTCCACTAAAGGAGAAGTTGAGGTGAAGAAACTATCACAGTTGATATATATCCATCATGAGATTTCCATAATCCCTAATAATAAAAAAAACTACCACCATGCTCCAGTATCTCTACAGAAACAAAAGTGCAAATATGATACTTTGTGATTTAATAAGGGTGGTAATAGGAAGGAAATAAAGTTGATAATGCTGGTGAATAGTACAAGGTATGTGGTGTTATTAGGCTGGAAGGGAGGGCAGTTCAGATTAACAGAAGGAAATAATATGAAACCAGAATGATGCACACAGAAAAGTTAATGAGATACTGAGGAAGAAAGAATAAAGTAAAAGGAAGAAAAGTAAACAAACAAAAATTATCTAATAATTTAATTATCTGAAAAAGGAATAAGAATCAGAAGGGTTGTAGATGGGGGAATAGAAATAGAAGAAAACATAAGTGAGAAAGCTATTCTAATTATAATGGAAAGAACATACATGATTTAAGATTGAATATTGAAAGGCGAATGTCATGGAACAAATATAATAGCAACAAAGAAGTGAAGTGGGAATAAAGCAGGACTAAAAAAAATGAGAAAGAACACAAAAGTGCCAAAACCAAGCTACATTTTTTTTTGAAAAACAGCAAGAGTAAACAAAAGAGTCATTTTTTTCACTTGCTCATCCTAAAATCTGTATTGTTTAATCTAGTAGATGGAACCTTAGTTGGAGGTTTAATTCTGGGATAATGGCTACTCTAAACCTTGGGCTTATTTCCCAGAATAGGGATGGGGAATTTGGAGATCTGATTTCAGTTTCCAATGAAGGCTTGTGAAGTCTGGGCTTTCAACCCCTCAGTCCTACTCACTTCCCACTTAACTTGTGGCATCTTTCTTCTTCCAGGTCTCCACCAACTCACATTCTGCTGTCCTTTGTACTGGTACCATTCATTTTCCAGGTCAGAGACTGCCATTGTACATTTATTAATTTTGGCTGTTTCTTCCTATCTTCCCTCTCCTCTTTTTCTTTCCCCTTCCCCCTCTCCTCCTCCTGCTTCTATTGTAAGAGTTCCCAATATATTTTGGATATTAACTCCTTAACAGATAGCTTCCCCTGCCCCTCCTCCTTTTCCTCCTCCTCCTCCTTCTGTTGTAAGGGTTCTTTGTATATTTTTGATATTAACTCCTGAATAGATATTTGGCTTGCAAATATTTTCTCCCAGTTATGTTTCATTTTGTTAATTGGTTCCTTTTACTGTGCAAAAGGCTTTGTTGCTTGATGTAAACCCACTTGCCTATTTTTGCTTTTATTCCCTGGGGCTTTTTTGCATCATATCCAATAAATTATTGCCAAAATCAAAGTAAAAAAATTCCACTGTGTTTTCTTTTAAGAATTTTTGAGTTTAAGTTCTTAACGATTAACTCAAATCATTTTGAGTTGATTTTTATATATGATGTGAGGAGATAGTGTGTTTTCTTAATTTTGTACACAAATATCCAATTTTGCTGATACCACTCATTGAATAGATTATCCTTTTCATAGTGCATATTTTTGTACCCTTGGAACTTAAATTAGTCTTAAAGATTTCTGTGGTTTTCAGATCACAGCCTTAAAAGTTGGGTTTGAATCCCAACTCTTCCAGTGTTAGGTATGACCTCTATAAAGGAAAATCTACCCATGATTCTGTTTTCTAATCTGTAAAATAGGGCTGAACATAGTTCCTTTTTCATAGGATGTTACACTGAGCATTAACTCACTTAATTCTCAATATGTGTGTGTGTGTGGTGTGTGTTGTTGGAGAGTAAACCCGGTGCTGCACACCCACTAAGCAAGTGCTGTACAATGAGCTACAGCTCTAGCCCCAGTACTGTACCTTGATTGTGGTTTTGATCAAACAAATATACACATGACAAAAATGATATAACTACAAATGCACATTACAGCAATATAAATTTCCTTGTGTAAATAATATAGTTATATAAAATGTAACCATTGGAAAAATGTAGGTAAAAGCTCCTGGAATTTCTCTATACTAATTTTGAAATTTCTTGTCAACTTGTAATTATTCCAAATTTAAAACAAAAAAATCATTCCCTTGTCCATGTAATTGTAACCCCTCTGTACCTACTTTCACAATAAAAGAAGAAAAAAAATCCTAAAATGTCTCCTCAAAAAATACACTGCTTCAGGGGCTAAGAAGGTGGCTCAGTGGTAGAGTGTTTGCCTCGAATGCATGAGGCTCTGGGTTCGATTCCTCAGTACCACATAAACAGAAAAAGCCGGAAGTGGCACTGTGGCTCAAGTGGTAGAGTGTTAGCCTTGAGCTGAAGAGCTGAATAGCTGAGGGACAGTGCCCAGGCCCAGAGTTCAGACCCCACGACCAGAAAAAAAATAGAATATTCTGCTTCATGGTTGATTCAATCATGTAACAACTCATAAATCTCTGTTGTATTGTCTCTATAATTATACCCACTCCCTTTTCTTCCCCTATATAGTTTTGCTAACGTGTGGCAACTATGAACCTGTTCATTTGTGTATATATTTGTAAATTATAATTTGGAATATGCAATATGTGACCATATGAGATTGGTTATTTTGGTTATTTGACATCCATCTAAGTTGTTACATGTATTTGTAGTTTATATCTTTTTGTTGTTCAGTAGTAGGATATATAGATGTGTCACAGTTTCTGTCACCATTTAACTATTGAGGGACAGTCCTCATGAATAATGGAATATAGGTTTTTGCATAGAGAGGAATTTTCAAATTTTGGGAATAATTCTGAGGAGTACAAGTGAGGGTAAGCACATGTTTTATTATAAAAGAGAAACTTGGAAGCTTTCTTTTCACAGTAGCTGTACATTTTACATTTCCAACAGAAATGTATGAGAGATCCAGTATCAACACAGTCTTTCCAGGATTTGTCACAAATTTGGAAGAGATATTGGCTTATTTTATTTTTAATTTTAATTGCTTTTGTTAAGACATAATTCACACAGTATAAAATTCATACATTAAAGTGTAAAACTCAGGGCTTTAAATATAGATAGAGGTGTGTAGTGAAATTTGGCCTTAATTTATATTTCATAAATTGTTAATTATGTTGCATCTCTTCTTTTTAATTAATAAGTTTTTTTATTGTAAAAATACCATACAGAGGGGTTACAATTACATGAGCAAGGAAATGAGTACATTTCTTATCAAGCATTGTTGCCTCCTCCTTTGATCAAGCATTGTTGCCTCCTCTTTTGGCATGTCTTTTTATATACTAGTTTTCTATATTTCCTATTTGATGAACTATTTCCCCTTTTATCCTTGTCAGTTTTTCTAGAGTGTAGAGAATTTTATTAATAATTTTAAAAAATCAACTACTTTTTCTGTTTTTCTTTTTTTCAATTTTATTTACTTTCTTTTTCTTAAATTGTTATTGTAGAGTTGATATAGAGAGGGGTTGTAGTTACATGAATCACGTAATTAATACAATTCTTTTTAAACTATGTCTCCTATCAACTCCCTCCTGGATTTTCCCTCCCATCCAAAATATTCAGTTCATTTCCCACATAGTGTCTAGTGAGTATTACTGTTGTGTTTGTTCACCCTTGTTCCACCTTTTATGTCCCCTTTTTTCCCCTCTCAAATACAAACTAACAAACAGGACAAAAGGGAGAGAAAAGAAAAATAGCAACAATAGCAACTAAAATGTCTCTTGTTTCCTTGTCTTGGAGTTAATTTCACAGAATATTATTTTATATGATTATCTTCACATAGCTATTGAGCCTTTGTCAACCACTCCTATATATATCCTCCTTAGTGTGTGAATGTTTAGAGTGCTATATATTTTATCATATCCCCATGTGTGTGCATATATATGTATATTTATTTTAATCATCACTGTGTTTACTTGTAGATTTATAGGCACATTTTAGTTAGTACAAATGAGAGAAATTATGCAGCCTATATTTCTTTGGGCCTGTCTTACCTCTCAGTATAAATATTTCCAAGTCTTTCCATTTCCTTATGAATTGTCAGTATCATTCTTTCTGATGGATGAGAAGAATTCTTTGTGTATATATACCACATTTTCTTGAGCCATTCAATCACTGAGGGACATCTAGGCTGATTCCATGTCTTGGCTATGGTAAACAATGTTGCAATGAACATGGTTGCGCTAGTGTATTTAGTGTGGCCTGGTTTGTAGTCCATTGGATAAATGCCCAGGAGTGGGATTGCTGTGTCATAGGGAAGTTTTATGTTTAGTCTTTTAAGGAATGTCCATACTGCTTTCTAGAGTGGGTGAACAGGTTTACATTCCCATAATAGTATAATAGAGTTCTCTTTTGCCAGCATCTGTTATTGTTATTTTTCTTGATAATAGCTATTCTAACTGAGGTGAGGTTGAATCTCACTGTTGTTTTGATTTGCATTTCTTTTATGGCCAGAGATATTGAACATTTCTTCATTTATTTATTGGCCATACTTATTTCTTCAGAAAATCTCTAAGTCATTAGCCCACTTATTAATGGGGTTGTTGTTTCTTTAAGGATTTGTTTTTTGGGGAGTTAATTTTTTAGTATTTTATTTTTATTTTTATATCTTTATTGTAAAGGTGATGAACAAGGGGGTTACAGTTACATAAGTGAGGTAATGAGTATATTTCTTTTTAAACATTGTTTTGGGGGTTAATTTTTTGAGCTTTAAGTATATTTTAGATGTGAGACCCTTGTCTGATGTATAGCTAGTGATTTTCCTACTTTGTGGGCTTTCTAATTATCTTGCTAGCTATGTTCTTTGCTATGTGGAAGCAGTTTAGTTTGATACAATCCCATTTATGTAGTCTTTCCTTGGTTTGTTGTGATTCTGTATCTTTAAGAAGTTTCACACCATGTCTAGAAGGCTTAGGGTTTTCCCCATCCCTTCCTGTAATGTTTTCACAGTATCTGGTCGAACATTGAGGTCTTTGCTCCAATTAGAGTTGATGCTGGTACAGGTGATATGAGTATCTAGTTTCAGTTTTCTGCACATAGATAGCCAATTTTGCCCACACCATTTGTTGAAGAGGCTGTCTTTCTTCCAACCTGGGTTTTATATTCTGTTCCACTGGTTCTCAGGCCTACTTTTGTGCCAGTACCAAACTGTTTTTTATTACTATGACTTTGTAATAAAGTTTGAAGTTTGGTATTGATATTCCTCTAGCACTGTTCGTCCTGCTAAGGATTGTTTTTTTTGCTATTCTGGGTCTTTTATTATTCCACGTGAATTTTTGGATTGAGTTCTGTATTTCTTTGAAGAAAGTTGTTGGGATTTTGATGGGTATTGCATTGAAATTGTATATTGCTCTGGGCAGAATTGCCATTTTTACTATGTTAATTTCCCCCAACAAGGAGCATGGGAGGTTTTTCCATTTCCTTAAGTCAGCTTCAATTTCTATTTTTCAGAGTTTTGAAGTTTTCACAATAGAGGTCCCTCAGATCTTTGGTTAAGTTAATTTCTAGGTATTTCATTTTATTTCTTTTAAGGTTATCACAAATGGAAATGCTTTCCAGATTTCAGTCTCGATCTTTTGTCTCATTGTTGGCATATAGCAAAGATACTTATTATATTTTTTGGGGGGAGGTCTGGTCGTGGGGCCTGAACTCTGGGCCTGGGCACTGTCCCTCAGCTCTTCAGCTCAAGGCTAGCGCTCTACCCCTCTACCACTTGAGCCACAGCGCCACTTCCAGCTTTTTTCTTTTTGCTTATGTGGTGCTGAGGAATTGAACCCAGGGCCTCATGCATGCAAGGCAAGTGCTCTACCCCTGAGCCACCTTCCCAGCCCAAAGCTACTTATTTTCATAGGTTGATTTTCTACCCCATTATTTTGTCAAAGTTTCAAATCAACTCAAGTAGCTTGGGTGAGGAATCTATAGGGCTCTTTAAATACAGGATCATGTCATCCACAAAGAGGGATACCTTTATTTCTTCTTCCCCTATTTGGATCTCCTTTATGTGTTTCTCTTGCCTCATTTCTCTTGCTAGAAATTCTAGCACTATATTGAAGAGTAGTGGAGAGAGCGTATATCCTGGCCTAGTTCTAATTTTAGAGGAAATGGTTTTAACTTTTCACCATTAAGTAAATGTTAGCTGTAGTTTTGTAATATACAGCCATCTTATATTGAGGAATGTTCCAGGGATTCCTAGCTACTCCCTTTCTTTCTTTCTTTCTTTCTTTTTTTTGTCAGTTGTGAGGCCTGAACTCTGGGCCTGGGCACTGTCCCTCAGCTCTTCAGCTCAAGGATAGGGCCCCACCACATGAGCCACAGTGCCACTTCCAGCTTTTTCTGCTTATGTGGTGCTGAAGAATCAAACCCAGGGCCTCATGCATGCTAGGCAAGCACTCTACTGTTGAGCCACCTTCCCAGCCCCTTCTCCAGAGCTTTTATCATAAAGAGATTTTGGATCTTGTCAAATGCTTTTTCTATAGCTATTGAGATGATCATGTAACTCATGTCCATGCTTCTTACATCAATTGACTTGCCTATCTTGAACCAGCTTTGCAACCCTGGAATGAATCTGGTTTGATCATAATGTATGATTTTCTTGTTAGTTGTTGAATTCAGTTGGCCAGAATTTTATTGAGAAGTTTTGCATCAATGTTCATAGAAGAGATGAGTCTGTAGTTCTTTTGCTTTGATGGGTTGCTATTTGGTTTTGAGATGAGCATTATGCTGGCTTCATAGAATGAGTTTGGTAGTGATCTTTCTCTTTCTTTATTGTTGAAGAGTTTTAGGAGTTTGGGAATGAGTTCTCCTTTGAAGGCCAGTTTCTGTACTTTCTGTTAGCTATTTTGTTTCTGTGTCTTAGAAGTTATAACTTTATTAATTTGAAAGTTTTTCTTTTCTCATCTGACATTTTAATGCTATAACTTTTTCTCTGTGCTGCTTTATCTATATCCCTCAAATTTTAGTTTATTTTTATTCAGTTCAATACATTTTATTTCTTTTGATTGCTTATGGATCATTTAAAATTATCTAGATTTGTTTCCAAATATTTGAATGGTTTCTTATCTTTTTTCTCCATTACTGAGGCTTGAACTTAGGGGCTTCATGCTTGCTCATATTGTTTGCTCAGAACTTGTATATCTCTTGAACCATTCTTCCATACTGACATTTTTGTGGTTAATTGGACATCAAGTCTCAAAGACATTTCTGTCTGGATTGGCTTTAAAGCTGATTTTCTATGTCTCAGTCTCAGCTATACTAGAGGCATAAATCACTAGCATTTTTTAGTTATTTTTTCCATTTAACAAAGCAGTTTATGTGTACAACGTGTCTTGATCTGTGTTATCACTTCTTCACTTCCCTTCAACCCAACGGGTTTCTTGTTATCTATTATTGATTTGTCATTTGATTCCAGAGTGGTTGTGTGACATGCTTGTGTGATATCAATTAAATTTTTTGTCGAGGTTTGATTTAGGCACAAGGTGTGCTCTATCTTTGTATATGTCCCATGTATATGCAAAAGGATTACTTGGTCTGCTGTTAACTTCAGAGTGCTACAAATGTCAAGGAGTTAAGCATGTCAAATTGTTTTGTATTCCTGATGACTTTTTTTACCTATGTTCAGCTATTAGCTGTTAGATAAACATTTGGGATTAGATTTTATCTTCTTGGATAGGCAGTTTTTCTTATTATATAATCTCTTACAATTTTGAGTAATTTTCTTAGTAATTGCTGTGGAGATTACCATGTACTTAACAGAATATGCTTCATATGTACTCATTTAACTCCAATGAGATACTGAAATGTTACTTTTATGTAGCTCTGTTCCTTTTTCTTTTTTGTGTTATTATTGTTACACATATTATATCTACATATGTGAAATATGCAACACATTTTTTGTATCAGCTTAATTTTTTATTATCATTAAGTAGTTGCACAAAGAGGTGCCATTTAACAAAGTAGTTTATGAATACAGTGCATCTTGATCAATGTCACCACCTTCAAAGTTATTACCCCTTTGACCTGCTCCTTTCCTTACCTTTTAAATTTTGTAGTATGTACAATGAACTCTTAACTGCATTTTCTTCCCCCTTCATTTGTCAAACCCTCTCCCCTTGACCCAGTCTCTCCTCTTGCATGTATACAATGGAATTCTACCTATCAATTAGAAAGAATATGGTACCATTTGTAAGGAAATAAAAAGTCTTGGGAAAAATTATATTAAGTGAAGTAAACCAGACACAAAGAAACAAAGGTTGAATGGTTTAACTCATTTGTGGTAGATAGAATGTATTTATAAATCTATAAGTAAGCATGTTGGATGGTATGCAAGTGGCAACACATTTTTTAAATTGTTATTGTAGAGTGATATACAGAGGGGTTTTAGTTACATGAGTCAGGTAATGAGTACAATTCTCTTTTTACTTTTACTCATTTATTTATTTTTATTGTAAAGGTGACATATAGAGGGGTTATAGTTTCATAAGTCACATGATGAGTATATTTCTTTTTTAACAGTGTCACTTCTTTCCTCATTCTCTCCCAGTTTTTTCCCATCCCAACCACCTCCTCCACAAGTTGTATAGTTCATTTTTAACATAGTATGTAGACAGTATCACTGCTGAATTAGTTCACCATTTCTGTCTTTCCTCTTACCCTCCCCAAATGAGTACCATTCTTTTGCAACCATGCTCTTTTGGAACCTTTGCTCTCTTACACTTTTCCTCTCTTGTCCCTTCCCACAAGATGTACAACTCATTTTCCACATTGTGTCTAGTGAGTAACACTGTTGTATTTGTTCACCCTTTGTTCTATGTTTTCTGTGCCTCCCCCTACCCTCCTGAACGCAAATTTAAAAAACAAAATGGAAAGAAAACAAAAACAGAAGCAACTAAAGTAAAACTTCTCTCTCTCTTTTTTTTAATCCGGTCGTGGGGCCTGAACTCTGGGTCTGGGCACTGTCCCTCAGCTCTTCAGCTCAAGGCTAGCGCTCTACCACTTGAGCCACAATGCCACTTCCGGCTTTTTTTTTGCTTATGTGGTGCTGAGGAATCGAACCCAGGGCCTCAGGCATGCAAGACAAGCACTCTACCACTGAGCCACCTTCCCAGCCTAAAACTTCTCTTAAGAGAAGGGTAACAATGCTCTGCAAAAATTGTACTCATTGCCTTACTCATGTAACTTTAATCCCTCTGTACAGCATCTTTACAATAAAATAAAATTTTTAAAAAAACTAAAAAAAGGAATAAACAGCAAAAAACCTGTCTTGTTTCCTTCTTGGAGTCCATTTCATAAAATATTATTATTATTATTATTATTATTATTGGGTCTGGTTGTGGGGCCTGAACTATGGGAGTGGGCACTGTCCCTCAGCTCTTCAGTTCAAGGCACGCACTCTACCACTGAGCCACCTTCCCAGCCCAAAATATTATTTTATATGATCATATGCACGTAGCTATTGAGTCTTTGTCATCCGCTTTTATCCATATCTTCTTTTTGTCTACATGTGTGAATGTCTACAGACCTATGTAATTTATCATGTCCCTGTGTGTATGTGTTTGTTTGTGTGTGCATGAATCATGCAGTGTATTTACTTGTAGATTTATAGGTACATTCTAGCTACCACAAATGAGGGAAACCATACAAGCTATGTTTCTTGTATCTGGCTTACTCTGCCTAATATAATTTTTTCCAATTCTTTCCATTTCCTGACAAATGGTACAATATCATAATTACTACTGTATATCTGATATTGTACCATTTGTCATAATTACTACTGTATATGATTTTTTTCCCCAGAACTGAGGATCAAACTCAGCAGGGTCTATGAATTCTGGGCAAGCACTCTACTACTGAGCTACACCCCAGTTCCCAGTTTTATGTGTTTTGAAAAAAACTGAGGAGAATTAGGATAACATACAAATTCATAATTCTTGTGTTTTTTTTTGGTCTTCATAATTTTACTTTTGAGCTTAGTTTGGTTGATTCATGTTACCATCTGGAGTTATTTTTTAAATCCAATACAGATTTGCTTCTTATTACCTTCTTATGCTATCATTAGCAAATATATTACATTTTATGTAATAGAGCCAAGAGCAGAATTTGTTTTATATAATTCATTAACATTGCTTAAGAAAAGATAATAATTATGATAATTAAATGCGCAAATATACTCTCTCTTCCTTCCTTCCTTCCTTCCTTTCTTTCTTTCTTTCTTTCTTTCTTTCTTTCTTTCTTTCTTTCTTTCTTTCTTTCTTTCTTTCTTT
>NW_012267254.1:13680185-13685627 GCF_000151885.1 Dipodomys ordii | reverse complement strand
TTTCTTTCTTTCTTTCTTTCTTTCTTTCTTTCTTTCTTTCTTTCTTTCTTTCTTTCTTTCTTTCTTTCTTTCTTTCTTTCTTTCTTTCTTTCCAGTCATGGGGCTTGAACTCTGGGCCTGGGCACTGTCCCTCAGCTCTTCAGCTCAAGGTGAGCATTCTACCGCTTGAGCTACAATGCCACTTCCGGTTTTCTAGGAATTTATTGGAGCTAAGATTCTCACAGACTTTCCTGCCCCGGCCGGCTTTGAACTGTGATCCTCAGATCTCAGCCTCCTGAGTAGCTAGGATTACAGGCGTGAGCCACCAAGGCCTGGCTAATCTTCTTTATTTATTAAGACAGTCCTTACTATGTAGTCCAGGCTGATGTTTTGCCTCAGCCTCCTGAGTGTAGGAGTTATAGATGTGTACCATCACATTATGCTTCTTCTTATAAGATTGGTCTGTAAGGAACAAATTCACTTTTAGTGTGTTTATTAAAGAATGGTTTTAGTTCACATTCATTTTTTCAAAGACAATTTCTTTGGTTGTCCCATTCATTTCCTTCCTTCATTCCTTTCTTGACAGGGTCCTGTTATATTACTCATGCTGTCCTTGAACTTGTGATCTACTAATCTTTGGTTCTTGAGTATAGGGATTATAAATATGGGCCACCATGCCTGGCTCTGTGTGTGTGTGTGTGTGTGTGTGTGTGTGTGTGTGTGTGTATGTGTGTGTGTACATACCAGCCCAGGGGCTTAAACTCAGGATCCCAGCACTATCCCTGAGCTTTTTCTTTTCTTCTCAAAGCTAGCAATCTACCTCTTGAGCCACAGCTCCGTCGGTTTTTGGTAGTTTATTAAAGATGAGTCTCATGAACTTTCCTACCTCAGTGTGCTTTTGAAGTGCGGTTCTCAGATCTCAGCCTCCTAAGTAGAAGTCTCTCTCTCTCTCCCTCCCCCCTCTATATAGTCCCCTAGAAACTTGATGCAAAAACTGGAGGGTGGAAGGGTGACATTGTCCAAAAAGAAATGTACCCTTTACCTGACTTATGTAACTGTAACCCCTTGGTACTTCATCTATATAATAACAGTAAAAAATATACAAAAAACCTTGATCCTCAGATCTCAGCCTACTGTGTAGCTAGCATTACAGATGGGCACCTGGCCTCTTTCTGCTCTTTATAGAATATTTATCTCTAATTTTCAGAAATTTGATTGTAATTTCTCTTGGCATGAATTACCATGGATGCATTCTGCCTGCAGTTTACTCAACTTCATGGATTAGGCTTTTACCATATATAGGAGATTTTCAGCCCTTATGTCTTTGAATGCTATTTAGGTCCTGATATTTCTCTGCCTCTTATGGGACATTGATGACACAACTATTAGATCCTGTGATAGTCCATAAATTCCTAAGTCTTTCCCCCAACTTTCCATCCATTTTCTCTGTGTTGTTCATGTTGGTCAGTTTCTATTGTCTTATCTTTAAGTTTACAGATTCTTTCTTATGTCATCTCTGTTCTGTTATTGGACTTTTCATTTTAGTTATGATATCTTTTAGTTATAGAATTGGATTTTACTTTTTGTCTTATATATCTTTGCCTGGACTTTCTGTTTCTTTTTTGTTAGCTTTTTTTAATCATTGTTTACTGAAGCATAATGGTAATTCCTTCAAATTACTGGTAGATCATTCTAATATTGCCTCATGTTGTTGGCATGTTTTTTCTTTTGTTATTTATATTTATATTTCATTGACTCTTGATATCATGAGAGATTGTTTTATATCTTGGGAATTTGTGACATTATTTTATGAGACACTACATCTTTTTTTTACATTTTTATTGTTATTATAAAGGTGATGTACCAAGGGGTTACAGTTACATAAGTCATGTAAAGGGTACATTTTTGTGACAGTGTCACCCCTTCCCCTTCCAGTTTTTGCATCTTAAGTTTCTAGGGGAATACTTAATGATTTTTTGCATTTGAATTTAATTTTATTTGCCTGCTTCTTGATGAATTTCAAACATCATTTGCTAACGCATATTAATTATACACACTAATGTGATTCAGTATGCTATTTCCATACATACATATAATATTGACTTTGCAAATCAGACCTTTTTCTCCAATTCCCTCCCCTTGTCTGTCTACTGGCTATTATTCTTCTTCCAGGTCTAGATTTTTTTTAGCTTCCACATATGTGACAAAAGACTAATAAAGCTTCATATATACCCCCCACACCATACAGTCATCTTTGGCAAAAGAACCAAAAACCTACAGTGGAGAAAAGAAAGCCTCTTCATCAAATGCTGCTGGGAAAACTGGTTATCTACATGAAAGAGACTGAAGCTTGGTCTCCATCTGTCACCCTGCATGAAAAGCAACTCCAAATAGAAGGACTCAACTTAAGACTTGAATTTTCATATCTACTATAGGAAAACATAGAGAAACTCTGGATGTTATAAGTACAGGTCAATATTTTCTTCCTTGGACTCCATTTTTTTTTACAAAATAATTGCAGAAATTGACAAATGAGACTACCTCAAGTTTTAAAGTTTGTGCACAACAAAAGAAGCAATAACTACAACTATGAGACAACTCACAGATGGGAAAATTTCTTCACTAGCTATTCAACAGATAAAAGATTAATCTCTATAATATACAAATGCCTCCAAAAAGTTAAATAACCAAAGAGTATATTATCCAATTAATAAATAGACAAATGGTCTGAATAGTTTTCAGAAGAATAAATGGCTAATAGATACATGAAGAAAATTTCAAATTGTTACACATAATGGAAATGCAAATCAAAAGTACATTAAGAAAAAAAGTACATTAAGAATAAAAAGTACATTAAGATTTCATTTCTCCTCATTAACATATCAGGAAAACAATGAAAAATACTGTTGAGATTTCAGGGGAAAGAAACACCAGTACACAGTTGGTGAGAATGTTAACTAGTACAACCACAGTGGAAATCAGTATGGAGGTCTTGAAAAAAACTTAAAGTAGACTTACTATTAGACACCACTATACTGCTATTAGACATGTATCTGAAGCAGTATAAGTCAATATACAAGAAAGAAATGTGCATATCCATGTTTATTGTACTGCTGTTCACAGTACCCAAAACTGTGGGATCAACTGAGGTTCCCAATAACAGGTGAATGGGTAAAGGAAACTGCAGACATTATAATATCATGGAATATTACATGGCAATAAATAAAAATTGAATCATCTCATTTGCAGGAAAATGAATGGAACTGGAGATCATCATGTTGAGTGTGATAAGCTGAGCTCAAAAAGTCAAATATCATATATTTTTGTTCTTTTTGAAATCTAGCTCTAAAAGACAAGTATATTCATAGATATGCATGTATACACACATATATGTAATATATGTATAAACATACATAAATAGAACATGATTCTAACTATGGAACTATTTAGGTGGATGAGGAGGAGGGAGAAAGGGAAAAAACTGATGGACCATGAATACTGTAGAAATGTATTACAAACTATGTATGAAGATGAAATAAGGAATTTCAGTGAAAGCTGTTGATCAGTGAGGGCTAGGGAGACAGAGAAAGAAAAGGAAATAGAAAGGATCATTCTGATTAAAATATAATATATGATTGCCTGAAATGATCATAGTGAAACTCCTTGGTACAATCAATATAAACTGAAAACAGTGAATTACAAGAAAGTAAAACAAGGAAACCAGAGGTTGAGTTAGGATGAATATGATCAAACTATTCATTTGCATATATGAAAATGGAACATTAAAACCTCCTGAAATTATTTTAGTAGGAGAGACAGGTTAAGGGAGACTCATAGAAAGGATGAATTTGGTCAGTATATACTGCTTATAAGGAGATGTGACAATAGACTTCTTCCTTTTTTTCTTATTTCTTGTGAAGGTGCTGAACAAGAGGGTTACAGTTATATGAACCTTTTGCTTTCATACAACTATTGTTTGGTAACAAAATATTTTTTTCTTTTTAGAAAAATTATTGTAAAGGTAATGAACAGGGGAGTTACAGTTACATAACTAATCCTTACCCAGAAACAAAACAAATCAAAGAAAGGTTGGACAAATGGAATTGCATGAAATTTCAGAGCTTCTGCATGGCAAAGGACATAGCTAGCAAGCTCAATAGAAAGCCCACGGATTGGGAGAAAATCTTCACTAGCCATACAACGGACAAGGGTCTCATATCTAAAATATACCTGGAAGTCAAAAAATTAAATCTCCCAACAACAAATCTTACTTTCTTTTTATACAGTTATAAGCTTATATAGAATACAAAGGGTATAAAAAATTAAAACAGAAGGAAAAAATAGAATAACTGCTAGAGGACATAATAAGAACCTTTTGTTTCCAATTCTTGGAGTTCCTTTTGATATGCTTCATTATATATGGTCCTATGCTCTTAGTAATTGGGCTATTGTGATCCCCTGCTAAGAATATTATAGACAAATTAATTTTAAAAAGAAGATGCAGTTCTTATATTTTTATGTTTGTCTTGTTTCACTTAACATTATATCTTGTAGTTCCATCCATTTTGGTTAAATAGTAAGATTTAGTTCATCTTTTATGGCTTAATAATATCGCAGTGTATACCACATTTTTCCTATTTATCTGTCGATGGGCAACTAGCTGATTCCACATCTTAACTATTATGAATAGTGTTGCAATAAACATTGGTATGTAGGCCTCTGTTTGGTATTCTGATTTGATTTCTTTTGGTTATATACTGAGGTGGGAGAGCTAGAATGCATGGTAGATTTTTTTGATCATATCATACATCATTATTTATTCTTGTGATTTTAATCTTAATCTGGAATAGCATTCAAGATGGATAGTTTTACAATTGCTAACCAGATTCTCTCTATTTGTTCTACCATCAAAACCACTTAACTCTGATACAAATATTGAACATATCACTTACATTTTATACTTTGTCAAATATTATTAATTGTCTCAAATACAAGATTTATACAGGCAGGTCTTTTTTTGTTTTTAGTTTTTGAGAATCTTCCATATTGTTCTTCATTAATTTACATTACTACTAATAATTTGTGAGCTCATTTTTGTCCACATCCTTGCCAGAATTTGTTATTTGTTTGTTTATTTATTTATTGTTGGTCATGGGGCCTCAACTCAGGGCTTAGGCACTGTCCCTGAGCATTTTCACTCAAGGCCAGAACTCTACCACTTTGAGCCACAGCATGGCTTCCAGTTTGTTATCTTTAAAAATCAGTTCAATCATTATCACTCTGATTGGAGGTGACATATCACTGTGGTTTTGGTTTGCATTTTCTTTTTTTTTTATTTTTTTTCAAACATTTCTTTTTTGTTTTAAATTTTATTTTATTTTATTTGTGAACATACTGTACAGAGGGGTTACAATTGCATGGGCAGGATAATACGTACATTTCTTACCAAGCATTGCAGCCTCC
>NW_012267254.1:13671878-13680135 GCF_000151885.1 Dipodomys ordii | reverse complement strand
TTTGAATCAGCTTGAGTAATTTGGGAGTGGAGTCTATGGGATTCTTTAAATACAAGATCATGTCATCTGCAAAGAGGGAGAGTTTTATTTCTTCTTCCCTATTTGGATCCCCTTTATGTCTGCATCTTGTCTTATCCGTTTGATAGCTTCTTAAAAACACATACTTTGGGCTTTTTCCTGTTTTTGATTACCCCCCCCCCACACACATACACACACAAAGTTCCTTGTTCATTTGCCCATCCCTCTTAGCCCCACTACCTCCCCTTCCGACCCCTTCCTCCAAACACTACTGCTTCCTTCTGGGTAGTGGGGCTCAGATACTGATCTCAGAAGCTGTACCCCTTCCCCACACCCCACACCCCTTTCTCAGCAGCTTCCTTACTCATAAGGCTTTACAAGTTACCTGAGGGCTCCGCTGCTCAACGAATTAAAAAAAAAGTCAAGAAAAGAAAAGAAATCAAAACCAACTGGGTGATTTGCAGGTGTAAAACGGAAGCCTCGTTTGATATTTTCAGCTTGTGGCTCACTCTTTTCTTCCATCGAGATGGGACAAAAAACAGTTCAGGTACAAGTTGTTGGCTGGTATGACCCAGGCGAGATTGCAGGGACTCTTACTGCTCCTTGTTTTCTTCGCTGTCTCTTCTCAGGTGTCTTGCTCATTCTCCTGGTCCAAGAACTCCTCAGGAGGCCATCGGAGCTCTCCACTTTCCACCTCTCCATCTGTGGGTTCCTATACTATGGAAGGCAGGCGGTCCTTCAGTTTACAGCAGCTGTCGAAGTCGGATGGGTCAGGAAAGATCTGATAAGACAGACCATGCTTCCCGGGTCTGAGGCCAATCTCCTCCATGGATGGGGCGTTCATCATCACCTCAGTCATCTCAGCCGATCTCAGACAGTCAGGGCGCAGAAATAAAGGTTCAGGCTCAAGCTGCACACACTGACCAGAAACTGCAGCTCTAGTTGGCTTATCTTCTTAAATACAATAGTCATAAGGATTTAGTCTCCTCTCTTCTTGTGAAAAGGACATTTGATTTCTCATGATATTGAATTGAAATGCCATGTTTGTTTTACTCAAGAACTCAGATCAGAGGTCTAACACCAGAAGGATTTGAATAAGCATAAGTGTTGAGGGTGGGACACTAGAAAAGAACTTAATCTAGGTAAAATAAATCTTATCACCTTGATTTTTCTTTTTAAAGTATTGCAATCATTGTAAAGTTTGAAATACTTCCAGGGACATATTCTTTAATACTTTATCAAAGCAATATGAAAATTTAGAAGGTGCACTTATATTATGAGAGATTTATGTAAAAGCATTCCATTTGTCCCTGTCACTTGCCCTTTTGATCTCTGATTTCTATTCCTCATAGTTTCTCTTATAGTATCTTTATTTTTGTTAATTTTTAATTTTTAACAATTTTATCATTAAGGTGATATACAGAGGGGTTACAGTTATATACCTAAGGTAGTGAGTACATTTCTTCTTGAACTTGTTACCCCCTCCCTCATTTCCTCCCACTTACCTTCCCCTCAGTCTCCCCTCCAAGTAGTACAGTTCATTTCCAACATATTGTCTTGTGAGTATCACTGTTGCATTGGTTCCCCTTTTGTCCTCTGTCTCACCATTTTGTTGCTCCCTTCCCTTCCATAATTCTGATAAATGTAGATATAATACCTGGGGTACCAAAATCAAATACAGTGACAACAGGGGGTAAATCATAGAAATAAAACACAAAAGAAAATCACATAGTACATTAAAAATGACAACAATTAAGAAAAACCTCTTGTTTCCATGCCTAGGAGTTCATTTCACATAGTATCATCTTATATGATCAAATGTACATAGCTATTGAGTTATTCTGCTCATCTGCTAGGACTATCCTAGACATACACTAATTGCTACAAATTAAGGAAACCGTGGCACCTATGTTTCTTTGGGTCTGGCTTACTTAATCTTTTTCTTTTCTTTCTTCTTTTTTTTTTTTGCTGGTCATGGAGCCTGGGCAATCTCCCTGAGCTCTTCAGCTTAAGGCTAGTGCTCTACCACTTGTGCCAAAGCACCCACTTCCAGCTTTTTCTGTGTATGTGGTGCTGAGAAATTGAACCCAGGGCCTCATGTATGCAAGGCAAGCACTCTACAACTGAGCCTTCTTCCCAGTCACTTCACTTAATCTTATATTATCTTTATACTTCAAAACATGTTTTATTACTTTTCCTAACTTTTAGACATTACCTACTTTCATATTATTTGTATAAAATTAGTTATCAAAGTCTCCTTCCTCTCACACTGGCACAACTTATCCTTTTCCCCAATACATAGCTAACCAATATTTAGTATTTCATATTATGGCTATACAAATCTTGTGAACTATGGTGTATATCATTATGTTTTCTTCCTTACAAATTGTTCTTTGGAATTAAAATTGGGCTTATATTTAGTTGTTTACTATGTACCTATTAGAATTTTATTAGAGCTGTAAGCTCTCAATATAGAAAGCAAGAAAGTAATATATAAGTTGTAATTTTTTTTTTTTCTCGAGAATACTTTTGAAGCTCCTTATCAACTTAGTTCAATCTGGACTGTCTGCTGAGCAGTCAACATTTTGAAGTTGTTCTTTACTATCATCAAGAAGTTTGCTTTTTCTTCTATACTAATTTTATTTTCAGTGTCCTATGTTATCATGTTTATTGGTTTATTCTGTATTTCTGGTTGAATCAATAATTTTTTGAGACCTTGAATTTTCTGGAAATATCTTTAGTCTATTTTCATGTTTGACATGAAGCATAGAGTTCTAGTTCAAAAGTGATTTCCCTTCAGAATTTTGAAGGCATTTTTCTTCTTTTACCTTCTAGGGTCACTGTCAAGAAGCTCTCTTATTCTCTTTCACAATCTAGATGGTCTCATATGTTCTCTATTTGAATTTTTTCTACATTCTCTTCATAATTCCTTTAGTTTCCATTATTCCCTGCACTGTTAGTTGATTGTTGATTGCCCTCATCTTTTCTACTGCTGTGATTTCTAGGAGTTTTTTTTTCCCAATTGTTCCCTAATTTATGTAAATATATTTGTATATGCATATATATTTAATTTGTAAGGCCTCTTTCTTATTCTCTGATTTTCCTTGTCTTACAGTAGTTTTCTTATTTCATGGGTAGGACAATACTTTGTAAAGATACTATTAATAGTTTAAAATATTTTCTTTTGTTTTGTATTTTCTTTCCTATAAATTGCTTTTTGGTGGTATGATACATTGAACTCAGGGGTCTTGTGCTTGCTAGAGAAGTACTTTACTACTTAGGCCATACTTTCAATCCTTTTGCTTTAATTTTAATGTGTTTTAGAGAGAGTTTCCTACTTGTCATACAGGTGGTCTTTAGATATCAAACCTTGTACTTCCAAGTAGCTGGGACTACAGGTATAGTCCATGCTCAGAGTTTTGTCAGTTGTGGGGCTTGAACTGAGGACCACTTTGAGCTACAGCACCACTTCCAGTTTTCTGGTGGTTAATTAAGAGTCTCATGCAAAGGACAAGGGGGGAACAAATGCAACAGTGATATTCACAAGACAATTTGTTGGAAATAATCTGAACAACTCGGTGGGGGATGGTTGCGGGAAGAGGGAAAAAAGTCTCATGGACTTTCCTACTTGGGTTGGCTTTGAACTGAAATCCTCATATCTCAGCCTCCAGAGTAGCTAGGATTACAGGCCTGAGCCCCTGGCACTGGGCCCCTAATGGTTCTGAGATATAGTCTGGTTTCCCAGGCTTCTTTGAACCATGATTGCTCTACTTTTACTTCCCAAGTGACTGAGATTACAGATATGTGTTACCATCCTTGGCTTTGCAAATTATTTGTTTTAACTTCTGAGTTTCATGCTATAATCTACTCTCTAATATGTGATGACATAATGGTCAGAGATGTTGCTCAGCTGAGACAATGAACTTAAAATGTCTTTTTTATTTATTTTTTGTTCATGATTTCAGTGGCTCTCTTATTATTGGGCCTGTGGCAAGGAAAAGCATCAGAGCAGGAAGTACATGGTTAAGCAAAAGAAAAAAGAGAGAGAGAAAAACTTGTATCCCAATAGGGTATATTGATGGGTAATCAAGGGCATACACATAGAATGACCTACTTCCTTGAACTAGAGTTTTCTACCATTTTCTCAATACTTATACCATCTGGGAAGCAGGTTTCAACACATAAGCCTTTGTGTGACATTTCAAAATATATGCTGATATTTAAATATGTTCATATTTTACATTGAAGCATTTAATAATTGGGAATTTTTTCTTTATTAAAGTGGGGGGGGTCAAATTCATGCCTTTGTGTGTGACAAGTAAGTACTCTACCACGGAACTATGGCCCCAGACCAAACAATTGATTACAACCACAATTTTTTGTGTTGTTTTGAATATGAGGAAGGGACTGCCAGGGGTTGAACCCAGGACCTGAAACACTGAAAGCATCCTGTCACTGAGCTACACTCCCAGTCTAGGAGGACTTTTGATGTGATGGAATAATTGATACAGACTTGTCCTCCTGCTATAAACTACAGATGACTGGTCATAATATATTAAATTATTGCTTTTTATATTTTAACTGATACCTCAGAGAGTCAAAAAACAAATGAGGTGCTCCCTATGATCACATCAACTTTTTACCTGGAGGTACATAATTTGGAGAGTATGAAATTGTAATTTGAGAAGTCCAAGCAGCTGATAATTTGCAGTGGCAAATACCTTGAAATTGATGATAGAGAATTTATACCTTGATAATCAGCAAATGCTATAAATCAAAGTTGTTTCTTTGCTTGTTTATATTTGTGCCACCAGAGCCTGTTGGTAAACATCTACTAGGATGACACTGGTAATATCCTTCATATTTTGGTGTATATTGACTGGAGAAATATAATAAAATATAACATGGAGATAGACCTATAATAAATGGCACTTTGTATAATTACTTAAAGATAATAGAACATTAAAAATATACCTATAAATATGTGTTTGATATTTGACTAAACTACCACAGTAATTCACTGGGGAAAGGGTAGCCTTTATAACAAATGTGAATGGAATAATTGTATAACCACATGGACAAAATGAACATTGGCTATGACATCACACCAAATTATAAACTTACTTCAAATTATTGTACAAGTAAACAAAACTAAAGCTACAAGTTCTTAAAAGAATCAACCGAGGAAATTTTCTCATTTGATAACTGAAAGGTCAGTCCTACAAAGGGAGAAATATTTGTACTATACACATCTGATAGAGCAATTTCATTTATAACATATAACCAAGCCCGGGCCCAGAATTCAAGCCCCACGACCGACAAAATAAATAAATAAATAAATAAAGACAAAGTTTCTACCTGTGCTCAGGAGCACTAGTGTTTCCCCTACTTTTTTCTGTAATAGTTTCATTTAGGGAGTAAAACTCTACTTTTTAGCACTAGAATTTTTTTCGGGTACCTAGGTTTGAATTAAGAGCTTGTTCAGATGATACTACCACTTGAATCGTGTTCCCCGTCCCACTTTTTTTCTGATTACTTTGGAGATGGTGTCTTAGCCTCTTGACTAGCTAAGATTACAGCCATGAGTCACCAATGCCTGATTGCACCAGGAAAACTTTTTCACAATTGTGAGTAGTTTACTTAACAAAGATAAAGGGCATTGAGGAGAGTGATCAGTGGAACTTGGAAACCAGTTGTCCCTGCACCAGGAAGGTTTTTAAAAATATATTTTGTTATTTTAGAGATATTGTACAAAGGGGTTATTACAGTTACATAAGTCAGATAATGAGTACATTTCTTTTTGAACCATGTTACTCCTTCCCTCCCTGTCTCCCAGTGTTTCCCTCCTGTCCCCACCCACAAGTTGTGTAGTTCATTTTCCACAGTGTCTAGTGAATACCACTACTGTATCTGTGTCCCCTTTACTCTCCCAAAGACAAATAAACAAACAAGACAAAAGGAAAAGACAACAAACACATCAATTACAACAAAAATCTTGTTTCCATTTATTGGAGTTCATTAAAAATATTAATTTATATGATAATATGCACATAGCTATTGAGCCATTATGAGTCACTCCTTTGGTCTCACTGTGTGATTGTCTAGAGACAGGCATAATTTACTGGGTCCCAGTATATTTTTTAATGATCCAATGTATTTACATATAGATTTGTAGAAATTGTATATGACATTAGCCAATGAATTATCCAGATAGGGATTCATGCATCACTAAAATTGACCTTGGTAAGTGGATCTTGAATATGAGATGAAAACTCTAAGGGAAGGAAGTAGTGTTCTGATATTATAAAATGGGCAAAATGTCAGAATTAGAGTAGCAAGAGGGACTTGCTATTGGTTTTGATAGATTTGGCCCAGAGGTAGGTAGTTATGATTTATATGGATTCTAGCAGGGCTCAGATGAAGCTTTAGCCACAGTAAGAAAACACAGTTTAGACTTAGAAACAACGATGTTTTCAGTTTCTTGGAGAGATCTGTATAAAAAGATCTGTGGTGTGGTGGTGGTGGTGGTGGTGGTGGTGGTGGTCTGTGTGTGTGTGTCCATGCTGGGGATTGAACTCAGGGCCTAGGTACTGTACCTCGGCTTCTGTTCTCAAGGCTAGCATTCTACCATTTGAGCCATAAATCCACTTCTGTTCTTTTGGTGTTAAGTTGGAAGTAAGTGCTCTCTTTGACCTCACCTTTGATCTAGGATCTTTGGATTTCTCCTCCTGAGTAGCTAGGATTATAGTCATGAGCCACTGGCACCTACAAAACAATATTTCTGAAAACAGAATAGGAACTATTTTTCTGGAAGAAATATTGCTAATAGTCACTTTATATCTTAATTACTACACTTGAGAAGAAAGCTGTTAAACTATAGTTATATTACACTGAGCCATTTCCCTGTAAAGTACTTAAAATTATTTCTAAACTTAAGGTTTAAAAATAATTTTAATAGATAATGGTCATTTCTTACAGAGTTGGATTTTCTTTCTCAAGTAGTTAAAAGGTTAATTAGAAAATTAACAATACTTATTTTCCTCACTTCATCACATCTTATGACCAAAGTATTATGTCTATATCATGTGTATTCTAGATGATCTGATCCAAGAAGTAGATTTGAGAAGATAGACTCTGCATTCATAAGTGCAATATATATATACCACTAATCACTATCTGTAGCTTTATAAATGGAGCATTCTGAGTCTTTTGGTTTTCAGTGAACTGGGCTAAACAGGATCATTAACAGTGAGAAACATGGACTCACAGATGGACAACATGTTGAGTGAAGCAGATCCTAGAGAAAGGTATTTATATAATGTGACATCTGGGCAATAAAATGTCTATGGAGAGTACAGAGCCATTGGTCAATTTGAAGCTTGGCGATGAAGCTAGTGAGAAATACTAGCATTCTGGAGAGGATGTACCATTACATGGCTTATTAGTGGTGGAAGATGCAGTATAATGCAGAATGTTGCTGTGGAAGTTCAATGCCATCAGTAGTACTCAGGATGAGAGTGAAAAGGTGTAGAGCAAAGAGGCAGTGGATTTGAAGCACCTGGATTTGAATCATCTTCAAGAGGGGCAGTTTTGTGATTGTTAGCTGTTCAGTTCAAATACAAAGATTCATTGACTCACTGAAAGATGTAGAGGTGAATCCTCTACATCTTTCAGTGAGTCAATGAATGGTTAAGGAGCACAAATATTCTTATGAAACTAATAGAATAGCTCATGTGAAACATGTCGCAAAATATGTAGCAATATCATATATTGCTTTGTACATCTCATTGTTGCAATGAGTCCACCTGTATCCCTATTTAAACAATTTCTTTTTTTCCCTTCCCCTCCACAAATTATAGCAACATCAAACACAATGAAAGCAGAGGTTATACCATGGGGGAGGGACATACAAAGCAACATAGAAATAATCTTATAAATGTGTTAGAAACAATCGCATGGAAGGAAAAAAAATTGAATACATATCTTAGGGTTCATTTCCCTAACATCAACTTATCTGACCTTTTCTGCTTGACTCAGACATATACAAGTTATTGCAAATAAGGGAAAACATGGGACCTATATTTCTTTGGGCCTGGCTTACTTCACTTAATATAATTTTTTCCAAGTCTTTTCATTTCTTAACAAATGGGGCAATGTCATTCTTTCTGATGGAGGCATAGAATTCCATTGTGTATATATACCACATTTTCTTGATCCATTCATCTATTGAGGGGCATCT
>NW_012267254.1:13665732-13671828 GCF_000151885.1 Dipodomys ordii | reverse complement strand
CCTTGGCTTTCTCTCACTTGTCTAACTCTCTGTCCTGTGATGGCACACTTGGTGTGTTTCTCTGGCTTAGGACTGTTCACTGGAACTCTAAAACTGCTTTCTATGCGAGAGCTTGTTCAGCTTCCAGCTTCTCCTCCGCCATCTTGTCCTCTCTCCGGTTTGCATTTTCTTGATGGCTAACAGTATTGAGCATTTATTCCTCCCACATACTGGTGGCCATTTTTATTTCTTCTTTTGAGACATGACTGTTCAGGTCATCTGCCCATTTTTCGATTGTATGACTTGTTTTCCTTTTTGGTAATTTTTTTGACTATCATATATTATTTACCTATATAATTTTATGGATATTTACTATGTGGCAGGTGAATAGTTGGAAAATGTGTCTCTCCACATAAGTTGTGTCTTCAGTCTGCTGATTGTTTTCATTTTTTTTTGTACAGAAGCTTACTTAAAGCATGAGAGGATACTGAGTTTTAAAAATGGTATCCCTGCCTTAGGATTTTTAATCATTGCTTAGTAGGAGAATTTAAACATGTGACAAATGCTGAGACAACAGCCACAAGAGCTCAGCAAGTTTGCTTCTGGAAAGGGGAGGAGGACCAGCCCAGCTGAAGTGCAAATAGCAAACTCAGGAACTCAACCATAATCATAAGGCATATTTTCTTTGAGGCTCCACCACAAAGTTGACAGCATTTGTGTTTGGAATGTTCTAGTCACTTTCTTCATCCATCCCTCTTCTTATTACCTCTATTTAGAAAGTACCTGTTATCTTAAATTGCTCCAATTGTCCCGTGTCCCCACTGCATCTCTCCATCTGTGTTTCCTTCCATGTGTCTAAACCAGATGACAGAATTCTGAGCCAGTTTGATAGTTTGATACAAACTCATTTCCCAATTATTCTTTTTGATTTCTTGAGCTGTTGAAGTTCTATTCACAAAATAATAATTTATACCTTTATCTTCAAGTATTTTCCCCTTTGCTTCCTTTTAGTAGTTTCCAAGTTTCGGGTTTTGCATTAAGATCTTTGATCAATTTTGAGTTGATTTTTTTTCATACAGGTAAGAGACAGGGGCTAATGATAAATATATTTTTAAGATTGGGATAGGAAGAGATGATACCTTTAATTAGTTTTTCACATAATTGCTTTGCCTCTCTTGTAGTTTTGATCTTTTTATATTTTTTTTGTAAAAATACTGTACAGAGTGTTTACAGTTTCATGAATAAGGTAATGAGTACATTCCCTATCAAGCAGTTACCTCCTTTGTTTTTCCTCTGCAGTCCCTTCCCTCTCCACCTTCCCAACACCCCACCTCCATAGCTTTGCTCTTGATCTTAATTGACCCATTATGTATAGACCAGTTAAATAGTAGATTATGAATTTTGCTGTATATACTTTCTAAACTTCATAAAAATACTATGAAAAGAAAGTTTAGGTAGCATTTTAAGGAAAAGAAATATTCTCAGTTAGCATTAAAACCCATAAGTCACTTGCCACGCTGTCATATTGGTAACTAATAGCTGTACCAATGTATTTTTTACTACTAGCCTACAAAACCAACCATTTTAAATAAAATACAGTGTTCATTGGGAAGTACTACTACCCTGAGCTAAATGATGGCCCAGAGCCTTTCTCATGGCTATTGAGGGATTGGTGTGACAATGACTCCAGAACAAATCATGAGGTAAGACTGAAAGAGTGAATACTGTAGTGGTTTATGTGTAAGTTCTCTGCTATGTATTTTCATGACAGCATAGTTTTACAAGCTCAGAGCCATGGTATGACTTTCCAAAGGTCTTAGTAAAGTGTCAGAAATGAAAAAATCCTCATATTTCTCCCATTATTAAGGTCTTATAGGACCCTGGAACTACAAATAGAGAGCATATCTGATGGGCTGTCTGAATCAATTTCAAACTTTTTTGTGTGATTTTAATTTTCTTTTTTAAAATAATTTTTATTGATATTAAGTGATTACATAAATTTCACACTATTATGGGATAGTGATACTTCGTTAAAGTCACATACATGTTTTAGCAAGGCAAATTTTCATTATCATGGTCTATACAATTCCAGTCTTTGAATCTGAGAAATAATTCATTTCCCATACCTCAGTGAAAGGTGGTTAATCTTCCCTAGGGTAACTCAGTGGCTGCAGAAAGTCTAAGTCTTATTGCTGGAGAGGCCACTCTTCATCCATCTGAAGCAGCTCTAAGTTTCAATTCTGTTTTTATGTTCTCTAAATAGCACTGGCTTTAGCCCACACTGAAACCACCTCCTCAGGATTTTGAAGTGCTTTATACACAGCTAAGAGAGTGTATTGTCTAAAGCCATATGAAAAGACTAGAATTTGTCTGGTGAACAAAAAATTTGCAATCATAACACCTTTTACTCCCACAGCAAGCAGAAATTTTCTTTGTGAAGGAAGCAAGCAAACATTTCATTTTCAGAATAATGATGCTTTTTAAAGAGATAGTGCCAGCAGCTTGGCTCTTGATTTCTTTTTTTTTTTTTTTTTTACATTTAATGCTATCAGAAGAGAAAAGCAGGCTCTTAGACGCATATTCTTCAAAGGACTGAAAGTTTTCCTGTTTCTTAAGTGGGCTTTATTGGCAGACTAGCCAGAATGGTACTTCAAAGTGTGGCATAGTGCATCTCCAAGATTAGAATCACCTTAGTGTTTATATAAAATGAAGATTTTTAGACTCCACATATGGATTCAGAATGTCTTGGGGGCATGGATGTCAAGTATATGCATTTTTAGATACCACCTTGAGAATTTTTACGTACACTAAAGTTGGAAGGATCACTATATTTGAAGGACAAATCCCATGATAATCTGAGTTTTAGTATTAGTGCTATAATTGCATTTGCCTAAATTCAATCAAATACCTATGTACATTCCTGGAGGAAGGCCAAACTAAATATAACACTTCTCTAGTGAATTTACACATGAAAAAGTGATAAGGAATTTACTCTTTTTGAGAGTTTGAAGTACTGGCAGACATATTCTGTGTTACTTTAGAGATCACTATTGAGGTCATATAAAGAACAAGAAGAGACAATCTTGGAGTTTTATTATTGTTTTAAGACAATGTCTCACTATGTAGTTTAGGCTTGCATCAAACTCACACTCCCCCTGGCTCAGCCTCCTGACTGCTAAGATTGCAGGCATGCATCACCATGCCCAGCTAAGAGGCAGACATGGGAAAGAGATCTACAAAGAAGCTGACATAATTGAGTTAAGGTAGGCACAGGGGCATGTTCACAGTGTACTATGCAAAACAGTTCACTCCAAAGTATGGAAATAGCTGTGTATTTGTGTGTATTTATGAGATGAGTGAGGCAATTGTAATGATAAATTCAAGAATAAACAATGTAATGAAGGCCCTGAGTATGGAAATAGAGTTAACGAGTCAAAAATCAATTAGAGAGTCCTGAAGATACATATGTAAATGTCTATTTATAAGCTTGATTTTCTCTTTAATTCAAAATTAACAATTGTGTATATTGATGGGGTAAATATCTAATTTTAATTCAAAACATTTACATGTTTTACATACTATTTATTGTCTATCAACTGTAATACACCAAAATATCCTGATACCAGCCACACTATTGCTTTTGTGTGAAGGTTTGAGTTTTCAATTGTCCCAATAGTCCTAAATTCTAAAGCTGGAATTATGCATGTGATGATTAGGGATGAAAAAAATCCTTTTGTTTGCAGTTCAGAGCCAAACTTCTGTAGGGAGTCTTGTGTGATAATTCTAGTTTCGTAAAGGTTTATGACTGCTTTTTGTAACTTTTCTCAGGTAGAAAATAGTGTCTATGGAGAAATCTAGTTACAAATACATTTGCTTTTTTGAAATGCAAAGAGATAGATCACACCCTAATTTATTTGTACCCCTCCCTCCCAAACAAGTAAGCATGTGATTAAGTGGGGTTTCCAAATTAAGTGCCTTAGTCAGGGAACCACAAAATGACACTCATTTTTCCTTAATGAAACTTTGTGACCTTGGCCTATCTTTTTTTTTTTTTTTGGAAAGCATTTTCAAACTTTATTTACAACTGTCACAGTGACAAAAAGGAGTTTGGAAAAAAAATGCTAGTTTCTCCCTGAGCTTCAAAAAAGAACAGATAGAAGTTATAGGAGGTTCATCTGACAACAAGCATGTTACTCAAATACTAAGATTTTTTTTCAATACAATCAATTAGAAATACACACAAATTACTGAGAAAAAAAAAGAGGAGGACAGACAGGAGCTCAGCCACTTGTCTGAGAGCAGCTGGGTCCCCGACAGCAGGTTCAACCACTGAGGGGCCTGACTTTAGCTGTCAGCCCCTGGCCTGCTCAGACTGCAAACGGCTGTACAGAGCCATCTACATGACCGGCAAAAAGAAGAAACCACCCCGGACACATACATATACACAAAGTCAATTTGATACTCAGTTTACAAGCACGTTCCCGTCACACAGCAAGACTGGGACAAACAATCCAGGGTCAGGAATGAGGGGGACAACAAAACACAGGGATTTCAAAGGGAAGACCCCCCATGTCGGCAAGGGATGAGAAATGCTGCAAGGGAAGGAGAATGGGGTGAGCAGATCTCCTTGCATGGCCGGCTGCAGCCCTCTCCTGCTTCCTTGAGGAGCCTGGAAGAAGTTATTGCCATTGGTGTGTGCATTACTGGCAGACGACAGAGGGAAGAGGCAGGAGGTGGGGATCCCAGAACCAAAGCCTGCTGTCTACTGGGTGAACAGTACACCTCCACCCTCCTGCCCCGACGTGGCCCACAGCCACACTGACCTTGAGGTATTAAATACAGCTAGACACACAAGTCCAAAGCCCGGGGGGTCAACAAGGACTTATCAGAGACCTGAGGGGGTGGGGGAGGGACATCTGGCAGGATATAGTCTACGGAAGGCTCGAAGAACGCTTCTGGGCCCACAGAGTCCCACTCTGAAATGGAGATGGAAGAGTCTTTCTTGCAATCTGCTGCTCCAGAAGTTTGGGGGCTCTTAAGTCCACAGGTGACTTCCTCATGCCACTGCAGCCCTTGCTGGAAACAGGTGGGAGGGCGGTGGGGATGGAGGAGGTCCACCATTCTACAAGGACACCACTGTGTTCCCCAACCACGCCCAGGAACAGTGAAGAGGAGAAGCAGACACACGGTGCCAGCTATTGTCTCACACTGTCCCATACCCACAGCACAGGGCCCTTGGCATCTCTGTGTAGTCCTGCCTTGACTGTGCCAGTCCTTAGGACCTGCACAGAAGGTCCCTTCCCCACCAACAAACTTTCTCTATTCTCAGTTCTCACAAGAACCCATAGGGGTGTGGTGCTGCTGCTTCTCCTTCTGCTGGTCAGGTAGGTTTGAGCCAGAATAGGACTGGAAACCACTGCCTGGCTGTCATGCCTAGAGGAGAAGTCTGGGCAGACCTAGTGGAGCAGCTCCTCCATCCCTCTGCTTCCTGGGACTCTGAGAGCAAGTTTGGGGAAGGGGACAGTGGAAGGAAGGACCTGCTTGCTCAGGAAGTGGCCGTGGAGTTCAACGATGGTTGGTGGGAAGAGTTCTCGTTACTCTCCCAAAGTGCTGGGAAGCAGAATGGATAAATCAGGGGCAAAAAGCTCAAAAGTACTGCTTTAAAAAAAAAAGAAAGAAAGCAAAGCAACTTCCAGGTGTCTGGGGTCTCTGAGAACCTGGGGCAATGGAGACAAATCCATGGGAAAGACAGGGTGCCCTGCCAGCCAGCTTTGCACACGGCCCCTTTTCCCTCTTTTCCACCACCGACCAACACACCACTGGAAGTAAAAGCAAATGCGGGCTGTGGGTAAGACAAAGATGGAGATGAGACAATAGGTGTCTGGTGCTCTTGGAGCCAGAGTGAAGGCTGACTGAGCACTTCCTGGCTGTGGCACTCCGTTTGATAGCTTCTTCTTCTTCTTTTTTTTAAATTTACATAATTTTATTTTTTAATTTTTGTGAACATACTGTACAGAGGGGTTACAATTACATGGGCAGGATAGTGCGTAATTTCTTATCAAGCACTGCAGCCTCCTCCTTTGTTTACCCTTCACACCCCTTCCCAGCCTCCCCCCC